>NC_091309.1:7222886-7237886 GCF_038502225.1 Cherax quadricarinatus
CATAGCAGTTACAGAAACAAAACTCACGGAGACAATAACAGATGCAATCTTCCCACCAGGATACCAGATCATGAGGAAAGATAGAAGGGGCAGGGGGGGAGGTGGGGTTGCTCTGCTCGTAAAAAACAGATGGAAATTCGAGAAAATGGAAGGCATAGATGAGACGGGAGAAAGAGACTACATAGCAGGTACACTTCAGTCTGGGGAACACCAAGTGGTCATTGCAGTGATGTATAATCCACCACAGAACTGCAGGAGGCCAAGAGAGGAATATGAAGAGAGCAATAGAGCAATGGTGGACACACTTGCTGAGGTGGCAAGAAGAGCTAACTCCAGCAGAGCAAAGTTGCTGGTTATGGGGGATTTCAACCACAGGGAGATTGACTGGGAAAACCTGGAGCCACATGGGGGTCCCGAAACATGGAGAGCCAGGATGTTGGACGTGGTGCTGGAAAACCTCATGCACCAACATGTTAAGGACACTACCAGAGTGAGAGGGGAGGATGAGCCAGCAAGATTGGACCTTGTGTTCACCCTGGGCAGCTCAGACATTGAGGACATCAAGTATGAGAGTCCCCTAGAAGCTAGCGACCACGTGGTTCTGTGCTTTGAATACATAGTAGAGCTGCAAGTGGAGAGAATAACAGGAGTTGAATGGGAAAAGCCTGACTATAAAAGAGGGGACTACATAGGGTTGAAGAACTTCCTGCGGGAGGTCCAGTGGGACAGAGAACTGGCAGGAAAGCCAGTAAATGAAATGATGGAATATGTAACAACAAAATGCAAGGAGGCAGTGGAAAGGTTTATTCCCAAGGGCAACAGTAACAACGGGAAGACCAGAACGAGCCCCTGGTTTACCCGACGGTGTAAGGAGGCAAAAACAAAGTGCAATAGAGAATGGAAAAAGTACAGAAGGCAGAAAACACAAGAAAATAGGGAGATCAACCAGACACTGTCACAGTGAATCTTACCAAGTGTCTAGAGGTAAATACACACAGATCTAAATGGATTGTGAAAACGTGCAATTGCATTAAGTTTTATAACCTGCATGAACTGTATCACTGTAGGCAACAAGAGCATTTCACCCCTCCATGGAAGATGTGTTCATTTAATATCACATACCTACAAGTCCCTCCCAAGAAGCTCATTGCTAGTAATCCCTTCCTTAAATCTCTTGTTAGAGCAACTGCTCAAGAAGAAATTTTTCGCCTAGCTGGTAGTAATAAGTTATCACAAGTTATATACACTGATGGATCTAAACAGGAGTCTTCTGGCAGGGCTGCATCTGCTCTTGTTGCCACCTCCCTAGTTAAGAACGATAATAAATTTGTTGAGTTAGGCATAAGAATTAACAACTGGGCGTCTACACTGCAAACTGAATTGTTTGCAATCCTAATGGCGCTAAAGCTAACCTATGACACTGAGCTTGACTCTATCATCATTACTGATTCTATGTCATCATTGAAGGCTCTTGGCTCATATAATGACTCCAACATGCTCATTGGGGAAGCCAGGTATAGATACTCAAAAATTAGGGACAAAGGAATTAATGTACAATTGCTATGGATCCCATCACACATTGGATTACTCCTTCATGATAAAGTTGATATGTTAGCCAAGAAGAGTATCCAGAAGGAGAACGTAGAATATAACTTTGGTATAACTGTGTCTAGCATTAGGAATAATATTAGGAGAGAAGTAAATAATGAAGATGATTGTTATAGGAATGCAGTTAGAAGCCTGAGTAGATCTATAACCCACTATGATAACATGAACGTAGATAAGTATGTTTATGGAGCAACTTGCAATGTGAACAGACTGACTGATGTTGTAGTGGCCAGGCTTAGGCTTGGTTACAAGTACTTCTGGCAGTTTGGGAGACACACAGATGATGATCAAACTAAATGTAAATTATGTGATCAGGCATATGGTCACTCTCTTGAACACTATGTGCTTAATTGTCCACTTATTGAGGAATACAGAGACAGACAGTATAATAACCTATGTGACATGTCAAGATATCTTATTAATGAAAATAAGATACCAGATATACTAAGCAAATTTCCTAAATTTGCTTGTAACAGATAAGTGAACTATAGATATGTAGATATAAATCCATATGTATTCCTGTTAACCCTTTGGGGCCTAGTTCCTAGGCCTTTTGTGTATCCACATGCTCTCGCGCTACCGTCCACAGGATGGATATGGGGTGCACAATAAACTAGCCACTTCGGTGGCAAAATCTAAAAATCTAAATCAGTCGCAGAGCCAGGAATGAGTACGCACAGGTAAGGAGGGAGACCCAGCGACAGTATGAAAATGACATAGCATCGAGAATCAAGACTGACTCGAAACTGTTGTATAGCCACATCAGGAGGAAGACAACAGTCAAAGACCAGGTGATCAGATTAAGGACAGAAGGTGGAGAACTCACAAGAAATGATTAGGAGGTATGTGAGGAGCTGAACAGGAGATTTAAGGAAGTTTTTACAGTAGAGACAGTAGCGATCAGTGAAGAGGCGGGGCCAGGAGCTGAGTCGCGACCCCTGCAACCACAATTAGGTGAGTACAATTAGGTGAGTACACACACACACACACACACACACACACACACACACACACACACACACTGACATGTATAGTATGCAAAATCATGGAGAAGATTATCAGGAGAAGAGTGGTGGAACACCTAGAAAGGAACGATCTCATCAACAGCAGCCAACATGGTTTCAGGGACGGGAAATCCTGTGTCACAAACCTACTGGAGTTCTATGACATGGTGACAGCAGTAAGACAAGAGAGAGGGGTGGGTGGATTGCATTTTCTTGGACTGCAAGAAGGCGTTTGACACAGTTCCACACAAGAGATTGGTGCAAAAACTGGAGGACCAAGCAGGGATAACAGGGAAGGCACGGCAATGGATCAGGGAATACTTGTCAGGAAGACAGCAGCGAGTCATGGTACGTGGCGAGGTGTCAGAGTGGGCACCTGTGACCAGCGGGGTCCTGCAGGGGTCAGTCTTAGGACTAGTGCTGTTTCTGGTATTTGTGAACGACATGACGGAAGGAATAGACTCTGAGGTGTCCCTGTTTGCAGATGACGTGAAGTTGATGAGAAGAATTCACTCGATCGAAGACCAGGCAGAACTACAAAGGGATCTGGACAGGCTGCAGACCTGGTCCAGCAATTGGCTCCTGGAGTTCAATCCCACCAAGTGCAAAGTCATGAAGATTGGGGAAGGGCAAAGAAGGCCGCAGACGGAGTACAGTCTAGGGGGTCAGACTACAAACCTCACTCAAGGAAAAAGATCTTGGGGTGAGTATAACACCAGGCACATCTCCTGAAGCGCACATCAACCAAATAATTGCTGCAGCATATGGGCGCCTAGCAAACCTCAGAACAGCATTCCGACATCTTAATAAGGAATCATTCAGGACCCTGTACACCGTGTACGTTAGGCCCATATTGGAGTATGCGGCACCAGTTTGGAACCCACACCTAGCCAAGCACGTGAAGAAACTAGAGAAAGTGCAAAGGTTTGCAACAAGACTAGTCCCAGAGCTAAGAGGTATGTCCTACGAGGAGAGGTTAAGGGAAATCAACCTGACGACACTGGAGGACAGGAGAGATAGGGGGGACATGATAACGACATACAAAATACTGAGAGGAATTGACAAGGTGGACAAAGACAGGATGTTCCAGAGATTGGACACAGTAACAAGGGGACACAGTTGGAAGCTGAAGACACAGATGAATCACAGGGATGTTAGGAAGTATTTCTTCAGCCACAGAGTAGTCAGTAAGTGGAATAGTTTGGGAAGCGATGTAGTGGAGGCAGGATCCATACATAGCTTTAAGCAGAGGTATGATAAAGCTCACAGCTCAGGGAGAGTGACCTAGTAGCGATCAGTGAAGAGGCGGGGCCAGGAGCTCGGACTCGACCCCCGCAACCTCAACTAGGTGAGTACATACACACACTTCCTCTCTAAGTTAACACATTCCGGGCAAGACTTGGGTTACTAAGTTATAAAAAGGAAATTTATAATCTGCAAAGGACGCTGCCTCAGTTTTAATCTTACCTGGGAAAAACTTATAATTAGTTGACAAAACAACAACAGCAGCAGCAGCAGCAGCAACAGCAGCAGCAGCAGCAACACCAGCAGCAACAACACCAGCAACAGCAACAACAGCAGAATCAACAACAGCAGCAACAGCAACAACTGCAGCAGCAACAACAACAGCAGCAACAGCAGCGTCGACAGCAGCATTAACAGGAACATTAACAGTAGCAGCAACATCAACAGTAGCAACAACAGAACAACAACGAGCCAGCACACTGCCTGCAGGAAGGCAGACGAGCCTGCAAACAGCCTGCAGAAAGGCAGACGAGCCTGCACACTGCCTGCAGGAAGGCAGACGAGCCTGCAAACAGCCTGCAGAAAGGCAGACGAGCCAGCACACTGCCTGCAGGAAGGCAGACGAGCCTGCAAACAGCCTGCAGAAAGGCAGACGAGCCTGCACACTGCCTGCAGGAAGGCAGACGAGCCTGCACACAGCCTGCAGGAAGGCAGACGAGCCTGCACACTGCCTGCAGGAAGGCAGACGAGCCTGCACACTGCCTGCAGGAAGGCAGACGAGCCTGTAAACAGCCTGCAGGAAGGCAGACGAGCCTGCAAACAGCCTGCAGGAAGGCAGACGAGCCAGCACACTGCCTGCAGGAAGGCAGACGAGCCTGCACACTGCCTGCAGGAAGGCAGACGAGCCTGCACACAGCCTGCAGGAAGGCAGATGAGCCTGCACACAGCCTGCAGGAAGGCAGACGAGCCTGCACACAGCCTGCAGGAAGGCAGACGAGCCTGCACACAGCCTGCATGAAGGCAGACGAGCCTTCACACAGCCTGCAGGAAGGCAGACGAGCCTGCACACAGCCTGCAGGAAGGCAGACAAGCCTGCACACTGCCTGCAGGAAGGCAGACGAGCCTGCACACAGCCTGCAGGAAGGCAGACGAGCCTGCACACAGCCTGCAGGAAGGCAGGCGAGCCTTCAACAGGAACGCTGCTGAAAAACCATTGATTCCAAGTACTGGAGCTGCCTTTCTTTCCTCGAATCAAACTGTGTAATCTTAAAACAAATGTAAGATCACTAAGGGAAAAAATAAATACAGGTGTATCGCACATTGCTGAGTGGAAGGAGACCTTCGACAAGGTACTCAAACCAGGGCAACATTCACAGCTTTTTAAAAACTGGCTCCCGCACGGGTTTAGCCCATAAATTGACTATATTATTATTATTATTATTATTATTATTATTATCATTATTGTACTAGATAGTGGGGGTTCAAGATTTCTTCTAGGGATCCAGGCTCTCTCTCTCTCTCTCTCTCTCTCTCTCTCTCTCTCTCTCTCGCTCTCTCTCCCGGATATCAGATAGAAAATTGGATTTTAATCTGCAGACAGCGGGGGTAACTTTTATAATGTTGCAACCTAAACTCTCGTTAACCCAGCCTCCCTCGTACAGCTGCTGTCCTTCTTCCTCCAGCACTCTTGGAGGTGATGAGTGGGCGGTGGGGAGGCGAGATGTGGGCGGTGGGAGAAATTATGAGTGGGCGGTGGGGAAGCGAGATGTGGGCTATGGGAGAGGTTGTAAGTGGGTGGCGGAGGGGCCGTCATGGACGGACAGTAGGGGGTTGGGAGTTTGCAAAGAGACGGTACTGGAGTATAAGGGAGGATGAGGCGATGGGTGAATGGGAAGGGAGAGTTAGAGGATGGGTGAAGGATGGGGGAGAGGTGGATGAGACACTCCAGGCCCCGTATGACCCCTCCGTACGGGTGTCACGCTTCCCCAGAATAATAATACTCCGGGTCAGAGAGTATACCTGGAGATACCTGGAGAGGGTTTCGGGAATCAACGCCCTCGCGGCCCCGTCTGAGACCAGGCCTCGTGGTGGATCAGGGTCTGATCAACCAGGCTGCTACTGCTGGCCGCACGCAAAGAGACGTACGAACCACAGCCCGGCTGGTCAGGTACTGACTTTAGGTGCCTGTCCAGTGCTTTCTTGAAGACAGTCAGGGGTCTTTTGGTAATCCTCCTTAAGTATACTGGGAGGCAGTTCAACAGTCTTGGACCCCGGACACTTATTGTGTTGTCTCTCAATGTACTCGTGGCGCCCCTGCTTTTCAATGGGGGAATGTTGCATCTCCTGCCGAGTCTTTTGCTTTCATAGGGGAGTAGGAAAAGAGTTGCATACGCCCAGCATCTGACAGGTTTTCAATATGAGGGACGGGGGACGGCGCCCCCTCCTCCTCGCCAAATATCCAATATCTCTCAGAGGAGGAGAAAAAAACGTATTGTGCCGGTAAAGACAAACTATAATGCCTTGACAAATCAAAAAACAAAGGAACCAGCCGTCTGTTAGAGAATGTTGACGTCTTGTAGCGCTGTGTTTTTGTTGTGTGGGTTGTAGGTGAGAGGGCGAGGGAGGTAGAAGAGGTGAGGGAGGTAGAAGAGGTAAGGGAGGTAGAAGAGGTGAGGGAGGTAGAAGAGGTGAGGGAGGTAGAAGAGGTGAGGGAGGTAGAAGAAATGAAGGTCCTGGGGAAGAGAATGAGGGACATCCTGAGGGGTGAGGGTGAGCTGTGTATACCAGTGTAGTAAACACATAGAAAACCTTCAGGAAGCTAAATAAAGACCCATTTAGACCATTCTCCACAACATATGTATGACCAATCCTCGAGTATGCAACCCTCGAGTGTAGCCCACACTTAGCCAAACAAAATAAAGCCCCACAAGATCGTGACGTAGACCTCCAGACAGGTGCAGCAACTGCGAGGCGACGTCCATGAAGACAATCTTCACGAAGAAAATTTTTGTCCACCACTGGAACACCACAAGAAGTGAAGATATAATTACTACTTACAAAATCATTTTTGGATATAATCTGGGCAGACAAGAATAAATTTTAATATGGGAGGGTTGAGGATGAGGAAATACAAATGTAAAGTTTAATATAACCCAGTCACAGAGATGTTAGGAAACATTATTGGAAGGTATATAGTATTAAATATTTGGAAGTTATGTCATGACACAGTGGATGTTGGTTTAAACACATACATCCAAAAGTATTACAATTAATTTCAGTGTTGGACAGAAAATTAAAAGCCAGGCCCAAGAGCTTCCGATCAACCCCTGCGGATTAAAACAGATAATTACATAAGATAAGATAAGATAAGATTTCGTTCGGATTTTTAACCCCGGAGGGTTAACCACCCAGGATAACCCAAGAAAGTCAGTGCGTCATCGAGGACTGTCTAACTTATTTCCATTGGGGTCCTTAATCTTGTCCCCCAGGATGCGACCCACACCAGTCGACTAACACCCAGGTACCTATTTGCTGCTAGGTGAACAGGACAATAGGTGTAAGGAAACGTGTCGAAATGTTTCCACCCGCCGGGAATCGAACCCAGGCCCTCCGTGTGTGAAGCGGGAGCTTTAGCCACCAGACCACCGGGCCACCAAGAAATTGCCAAGAAAATGGCAATATAAAAAAAGCGAGAAAAAACCTTCACCTACAGACAATAATAACGAGTAGTGGGTCTTGGACGGGACGAATCAACTGCTGGAGAATCCCGAACACCCAGGCGTGATTTTATTTTTCACACCAATGCTGAGACTTACTGAGAAATATGAGTCGTGAAGGAACACTATAGGAGCTGGAAATGTCTTTCTTGGTAGGGAAAATGAAGACTATGATAATATAACATTTAAATTTATAGAAGGATGTGTAAAAGTATATGCAACGGGGAGACCTGTGCTGGTAGTCGGCAGGACAAGACTCATATTTTAAGTCAGGAAAAGGCACACACAGTGGAGGCAGGGTCCATACATAGCTTTAAGAAGGGGTACGGCAAAGCTCTTGGAGGAGGGAGAGACTGGACCTAGTATCGACCAGAGAAGATGCTGGGCCAGGAGCTGTGACTCGACCCCTGCAACCACTACTAGGTGAGTACACACCTGGTAATGGGTTGGCCAGGCATGAAATAACACTCTTGATTATCCTTGAGTGCCACAAGGAAGCTTCTCAACACTCTGTAGTCTTGTAAATAACTAACATTATCTTTTACCTGCCAGCCAGCCTCGGGCGGGAAGAAGAACTCTTAAAATTATCGTACTCAGAAAGAGGTTAGTGCTCTCTCTCTCCCTCCCTCTCTCTCTCTCTCTCTCTCTCTCTCTCTCTCTCTCTCTCTCTCTCTCTCTCTCTCTCTCTCTCTCTCTCTCTCTCTCTCTCTCTCTCTCTCTCTCTCAGTGTGGGTTGTCTGGGATACTAGGTTGCTAGACCAGACCGATTATCCACCTACCAATAGTATAATGGGAAAGTGTTGAGATGCTAGCAGTTCCCTCCTAGCACTTGAGAGAGAGGGAAATTAGATTTAGATTTTGCCACCGAAGTGGCTAGTTTATTGAGCACCCCATATTCTCATAACTTCCCTCCTCCTTACTCCTTCCGTCCTAATTTCCCCCTCCCTCCTCCTATCCATCCTAACTTCCCTCTCCACTGAAGGTTCAGTAGCTGATTCCACTGAAAGTTTCCGGACACACAAAAGAAACACACAAGACAAGCGCACTAAAACAGCCGTCAGATCAACATGTTTTGGTCAATTTTCTCTCAAGTAACCGAACAGCGAGAAAGTAAATAGAAGCAGAAAGCCACTCAAAGAGCAACAAAAGGAAAGGTCTTTGGATGAACTGCTTCTCAATTGCGCAAGTTTGTGAGGAAGACTTTGAGGCGCAACTCTGCTCAAAACACCTGTGTTATGATACTCGTCCATCACATACCACCTTCTGGAGGTCTTGTGGAGTGGGATATTGGTGCTCCCAGACCACCTTCTGGAGGTCTTGTGGGGTGGGATATTGGTGCTCCCAGACCACCTTTGGGGGTCTGCTCCCAGACCACCTTTTGAGGGTCTTGTGGGGTGGGATATTGGTGCTCCCAGACCACCTTCTGGAGGTCTTGTGGAGTGGGATATTGGTACTCCCAGACCACCTTCTGAGGGTCTTGTGTGGGGGTGCTCCCAGACCACCTTCTGAGGGTCTTGTGGGGTGGGATATTGGTGCTCCCAGACCACCTTCTGAGGGTCTTGTGGAGTGGGATATTGGTGCTCCCAGACCACCTTCTGAGGGTCTTGTGGGGTGGGATATTGGTGCTCCCAGACCACCTTTGGGGGTCTTGTGGGGTGGGATATTGGTGCTCCCAGACCACCTTTGGGGGTCTTGTGGGGTGGGATATTGGTGCTCCCAGACTACCTTCTGAGGGTCTTGTGGGGTGGAATATTGGTGCTCCCAGACCACCTTTGGGGATCTTGTGGGGTGGGATATTGGTGCTCCCAGACCACCTTCTAGGGGTCTTGTGGGATGGGATATTGGTGCTCCCAGACCATCTTCTGGGGGTCTTTTGGGGGGGGATATTGGTGCTTCCAGACCATCTACTGGAGGTCTTGTGGGGTGGGATATTTGTGCTTCCAGACCACCTTCTGGGGGGTCTTGTAGAGCGGGGTATTGGTAATCCCAGACCACCTTCTGGAGGTCTTGTGGGGTGGGATATTGGTGCTTCCAGACCACCTTCTGGGGGTCTTGTAGAGCGGTGTATTGGTAATCCCAGACCACTTTCTGGGGGTCTTGTAGAGCGGGGTATTGGTAATCCCAGACCACTTTCTGGGGGTCTTGTAGAGCGGGATATTGGTGATCCCAGACCACCTTCTGGGGGACTTGTGGGGTGGGATATTGGAGCTCCCAGACCATCTTCTGGGGGTCTTGTGGGGTGGGATATTGGTGCTTCCAGACCACCTTCTGGGGGTCTTGTAGAGCGGGGTATTGGTAATCCCAGACCACTTTCTGGTGGTCTTGTAGGGCGGGATATTGGTAATCCCAGACCACCTGCTGGGGGCCTTGTAGGGCGGGATATTGGTAATCCCAGACCACCTTTTGGGGGCCTTGTAGGGCGGGATATTGGTAATCCCAGACCACCTTCTAAGGGTTTGGTAGGACGATACATTATCACTCGGGTCACATCTCGTTGTGACCTGACCCTGGATAGGGGTCGAAGCCTTCTCTCCTCAATGCGCTATCCCAAGCATCATCCGCATGGCCCTTACCGATTTAGCGCTTCCTCGTAAATATAAACCACGGTAACGGTGGGGTTCGAACCCATGGAGAATGAGTCGTAAAACTCGGCCAGTTGGCACAGTGGTTTACACACTGGCCTGGAATCGCCTTATTACGAGTTTGTAAATCGTAAATACTCTAATATAAAGACATTATATAATTGAGAGATTAAATGAGATTATAACGTCTCCTGGAGGCTCGACAGTGACATGCTAATGAACCTGACACTTCCTTTGAATCAATCATTAAGGAAGTCTGCGAGTAATGAGTTGAAATGCGAGTCATAATGGCATTCTCTTGTTTGGTGTACGTGTGTGTGTGTGTGTGTGTGTGTGTGTGTGTGTGTGTGTGTGTGTATACTCACCTAGCTGTGGTTGCAGGGGTCGAATCACAGCTCCTGGCCCTGTGTGTGTATTTGTATGTGTGTGTTGAGTGTCATTTTGTATTTTCTCTTTTATTGAGAGGAAGTTCATGATCTCAGTGTCACATCTTCAGGTATAACTCTGTCAAACTTACCTTCACATTTCCCAGGTACCTTCGCCACAAACTATCTTTATTTTATTCCACCCACCTACCACTCTCTTCGACATTTTTTTTTTCACTAGCCCATCTAGATTGCTTCTTGCCTGAGTTAAATCTGTGTTAAATCTGTTCCTTCACTACTTTCACAATCTTTTTTATCAGTATATGTGTAGTTATAATATACAGTGGACCCCCGCATAACGATCACCTCCGAATGCGACCAATTATGTAAGTGTATTTATGTAAGTGCGTTTGTACGTGTATGTTTGGGGGTCTGAAATGGACTAATCTACTTCACAATATTCCTTATGGGAATAAATTCGGTCAGTACTGGCACCTGAACATACTTCTGGAGTGAAAAAATATCGTTAACCGGGGGTCCACTGTATTTCTCTTTCCGACGAGGATATTTCCAATATTGTTTAGACTTTCACAGCCACATATCCTAATTTGGGCCTAAATATAATTAGTTCTAAAAAAATGCATTTCACTAATCGTGTATTAAAAAAAACTTGTTTAATATATGCAAATATAATTGAAAAATATCTTCCAATTACATTTACATAATTTATCTTGATTACTTTTTGCATATTATCATCCAGATAACGTTATCATAATTAGCGCATGATGACACTGTTAGCTAGGAAAACATAGTCTAAATGAAATATTTAGAATGTTTCTTGTGTGTCCATTTATGTAAACGGAATGTTTTTACATTTACCGACGTCCTGGTAGCTCGATGGCTAGCGCATTCAGCTCACACACACTGAGGTGCCGGGATCGATAGCCGGTACGGCTGGAAAATATTAGGACGTGTTTCCATACACCTGTTGTCCCTCTTCACCCATCAGTATAGTGGGTACCTGGGTGTTAGTGGACTGGTGTGGGTCGCATCCTGGGACAAAACTGACCTAATTTGCCCGAAATGCTTAGCATAACAAGCGGCTTTCTATAGTAGTATGTCACTGATGTCAACTATGGTCTGTATACCTTGTACATGTACTTGTAGAAATAAAGATTATTATTGTTAATTGTAAGAGTGGCTATGTTCATTTTCTCTCACATCGACTGTATCTCACTTTTTAACTGTAAATTAGAGATACATGGAGAGACAGACAGACGCAGACAGCTCAATCAGGCTGACAGTACAACTAGATGATAACAAAACAGCAATCTGGCCTCGCAATAGAAACAAGGCATTATCATAACGGAACCTGGACTTCGTAATCTCCGCAAGGCGCGGCGCTGCCACCTGGATTTGGCTCTCAATTGAACAGGACCCGCAATAAGGGCCACCTTCAATAGAGTGGCTTATGGAGACTCAGTCATAATGCAACGGTATAGTTCCAGGTTTCGACTACAATAGAGGTTTCGACTGTATACAAGGTTTCAGCTGGACACAAGGTTTCAGCTGGACACAAGGTTTCAGCTGGATACAAGGTTTCAGCTGGACACAAATTTCAGCTGGACACAAGGTTTCGAAGAGCACAGGATGGATACAGAGGTTTACCATGGAAATCCAAAACGCAAACTGGATTTGCTTCAGTATTGTTGTAAACATTAATTTATACACTCGGGATCTGAATATTGTCCATGTGGCGGATATAAGACAAGGACACACGTAATGTTTACAAGATTTTGAGTGACGTCTCATGAGGTTCGTTCCCTTGTCAGCTCAACTCCCAGCAGAGCTTCACAACATGAGAGGAATAAAAAAAAAATCGTAATCTATCCCATATGTGGAAACTTGGGTTTCTGACCCTTGGTTTCGATCCCTTCAGTTCCTTCAGTGCCTTCACGCACTCTCTCTCCAGTTGCAGGTGCTTAAGACAGGCTTCCCAGTATCCAAACGATGCAAGGTAAGACAGCTTTTGTTCTAAGCCTGTGTCGAAAAGGCCTATATTTGTGAAGAATAATTTCATTTAAGAGGAATGGGGTAAGAGCCACAAGGAGAGTCTGAAGGAGCTCAACCTGGTGACATCTGAGGAGAGAAAGACCTAAAAAGAAGCGACAATGACGTGCAAAATACTTAAAGGTATTGATAGAGTGGACAAGGTATTGACAGAGTGGACAAGATATCGATAGACTTGACAAGGAATAGATTGTTCGAGATGCATACGAGTCATAGGGATTTCAAAAAGTACTTTTTCAGTCATGAGGTAGTGAAGACTGAAGTCTGAGTATCATGTACATCGTAATCATGTTTCCCTCTTTTTCTCCTCTCTCCCATTTCTTTCAGAGTTTAGTCACTCTTGCCTTTCTTCGTACGCCATTCCACTTTCCTCTCTAGACTAGTCTCGCTGAAGTTCTTCTGACTTTCTCTTATTGCTATGTATGTTTGTTGGAGTGAGGGTTGCATGCTGGTGAGGCATACTCAGTGGTAAGTCTGACATACATTTTATAAATGATGCTAAAGGATTCTCTTGGTAAGGTTCTTCAATGATGTTCACAAATTTGCTAGATGTTCACCTGTTTACTACTAGTTTCTGGGTGATCTACAATCTAGATGGAAGTAAAGTGATGAAAGCAGACATCATACACAGTTTCAAGAACAGGAATAACAGGACCCTTGAGGTCAGAAATTGTGAGTGACCACTCATGGGTAACTGGGATCTGGGACCAGGAGCCGAGACACTATTCTGGTTACCTAGGTGAGTACTTATTGGTTAATACAAATTTAAAATGTATTGATCGTGGCTCGGGTGGCAACGCACTCGCCTCACACAATCCCTGGCATGGGTGGATATGTTGGGCATGTTTCCTTACGCCTGCAGTCCCTGTTCATCTAGCAGTAAGTAGGTACCTGGGTGTTAATCAACTGGTGTGGGTCGCATCCTGGGGTGATAAGATTTAATTAAGGACCACAAAAGAAATAAGACAGACATTCCTTGATTACCCACTGACTTTCTTTGATTATCCTGGATGGCTAACCCTCCGGGGTTAAAAATCCAAACAAAATACTATGTTATCCTTAATAACGCACTGACCTACTTGAGTTATTCTGGCTGGCTAACTTTCTGGGTTAAAAATCCGAACAAATCTTATCTGAATCCAAAATTCCCGTTGACGGTCCAGATTCCATCCATCTGCCAGCCGAAACCCAGTCATTTCCGGTTGTCTGGAATACGAATTGAAACCATTAGTAGCAGCGGCTCGTGATTACATTAGCGTTTGTGGTAATGTCTGAGCTTCCTACTTGGCGGCCACAAATATTGGCTAACTGGCAAAGCAGGAGATAATACCATGTTATACGCTCTCCCACCCAGTCTCTCTCTCTCTCTCTCTCTCTCTCTCTCTCTCTCTCTCTCTCTCTCTCTCTCTCTCTCTCTCTCTCTCTCTCTCTCTCTCTCTCTCTCTCTCCAATACAGTTTTCGAGCTGTATTGAGTTTCTGTAACGAGGTTCCGATTGCTTTTGTAATTGAATTGAAAGTAATTAAACGTAATTAGCCTGGAAGATGAGTCTCCGTATTAAAAGATGATCTGGGTGATGCTGAGAGGGAAAATTATCTATATCTATCTCCTTTTCTCTTTTTCTTTAACTCTTTTTTTCTCTTTTCAATTACTGATCTTTTCTTTACCTGTTTCTCTGTCTATATTTATGTGTAACTAATTTACATGTTTCTATTCATCAAGTCATTGCACGAGGCAGAAACAGGAGGGTGTATCCAGAGAAAGATCTCAGTCAGCAGGATTCGAAGCCACATCAGGGAGGCTCGCAAGGTTCTACAAGTGACGCTTTAGACGGTAGACCACTCGGCCATGCTTGAGGCCCGTTGGTGTCTTCTGCCTGGTGACGAAACATGGCTTGTAGACAAGGCTGCCCAGCTTTCAAAGCATTTGTGACCGAGTGGTCTAGAGCGTCACTTGGGGAACGTTGCCAGCCTCCTTGACGTAGCTTCGAAGCCTAATGATAGCTCTAGGCTTTTCGTGTTGCAATCAACACATTATCAGGAGCTTGCAATGATGCGGAAAAGAGAAGGAGGTCAAAGCAAATACGGTGTGTGTGTGTGTGTGTGTGTATGTGTGTGTGTGTGTGTGTGTGTGTGTGTGTGTGTGTGTGTGTGTGTGTGTGTGTTGTTCCAGGTGCCTCAGTGCTGCGGTACTGCCCATTCATAATTTATTTAATATCTCTCTAGCAAGAAAAAATAAATTAATTTTCCATCATATTAATCACTAACCAAAAAAATTATGTTCGAGTAATGACTTGATTTTCCAGATTGTGAATGTCAATTACACTTCAAAGCTTATTCAATATTTCTTTTATTTAGACTACTTTTGATTTAAATAAAATTTTAAGGTAATAATGGATTAGAAATCGGGAT
>NC_091309.1:7605386-7620386 GCF_038502225.1 Cherax quadricarinatus
TGCTTACACTCCAACAGCATGTCAAGTGTTAAAAACCATTTGTCTTCAATTGCTCTTATCTAACACATTCACGCACACTTGCTGGAAGTCTAAGCCTCTTGCACACAAAACCTCCTTTACCACCTCCCTTTAACCTTTCCTAGGCCAACCCCTACCCTGCTTTCCCTCCACTACCGATTTATACACATGAAGTCATTCTATTTCATTCCATCCTCTCTACATGTCCAAACCATCTTGGTAACCCCTCCTCAGCCCTCTGGATAATAGTTTTGGTAATTGCACATCATCTCCTAATCTCCAAACTATGGATTCTCTGCATTATATTCACACCACACATTGCCCTCAGACATGACATCTCCACTGCCTCCAACCTTCTTGCAACATTCACCACCCATGCCTCACACCCATACAAGAGCATTGGTATAACTTATCTCATACATTCCCGTCTTTGCTTTCGTGGATAAAGTTCATTTTCTCCAGACTCCTCAGATTCTTCATCTTTTAACCCCACACCTCTTGCCAACACCCGAGCATTCACTTCTCTTACAACTCCATCTTTAAATATATTGAACAACCGTGGTGACGTCACACATCCGTGTCTAAGGCCTACTTTCACTAGGAATCTCCTTCTTGCCTACATACTCTAACCTGAGCCTCACTATCCTCATAAGAACTTTTCACTGCTTTCAATAACCTACCTCCTCTACAAATGTATATAATATATAAATTATAAATTATTCTTTACATGTAACTTTTTCCTTAATACCAATATATCCCTGCTGTACTGTGTATAACAGGATTGCTTTGCACAGATTTTTAACCGTCAACCTTAAAATATATTGAAGAGTACCAACACACAATAGTAGCATTAGCCTTACCAAGCTTCCTTGTCCTTCCGCTTGGGGTACTTAATAAGAGGCAAGCGAGTCCTTTCATGTGGGCGTTGGGCTCTGATAAAGCGTGAGCCATGACGGAACTTAATCTCCAGCCAGCGGATAGCATCACGGGCACCCAAGCTCTCCCGCTTTTGTTGATCAAGTAAGTCAATAACTGAAAAGGATATTCTGAGTAAAGATAAAATTAACATGCTTTACAATCAGACTCATTTAACCACACTGCAACAGTATGTTCTAATATTCATCCCATTCTTTTTCTATTCACAGAGATGAACCCACATAAAAAAAATGGAGAAAAGCATTGTTACAGATGAAAATATTATATTTTAGTTTTATCTAATTTTTCAAACTGCCTTCCAAACTCTTGTAGTCACTGAAATTATTAGCACTACATACTGTATTAGTAAAAAAAAATTCTCTAAAATTGCAGATTCACTGAAGCCCACTTCAAGAAGCTTATGTAAAACAAAAAAACTAAAATTACAAGAAATTAAGGTAATTCCCAAGTGCTAAAAGATCTTGTCATTTCAGATGCACTTTTTTACTGATTTAGTATCCGCAGTCTCAGTTATCCACGGTTTACTGTGGCCCAAAAATACCTCTTAATTTTGCATAATATTAGCGCCAAAACACGTAAGTACAGAAGCTGGCAGTTCTTCAAAGTCTAAGAGAAGCCGTGAAATGCTTCCCTTCAGTGAAAAAGTGACAGTTCTCCACTTATTGTGCATAATTTGTCATGTTTGTATAGGACTCATACACAGGGTTTGCTACTATCCATGGCAGGTCCTTGGAATGCATCCCCCGTGATTTGGGGATCCTACTTGAATAAAAAATAAACCTTAAAATCAAAGAAAAATCACCTCATTAAATAAATCAGGACAGAACTTTCACAAATTACTGTTGAACCCCAATACATGACCCAAAACCACACTGCCTCTTATTACTACTGGCAATATTATTAAATCTTATACTTTGTCAAATTTTAACCCCTTGACTGTCACAACCCCCAATCCTGAAGTGTCTCCTGGTGTCGCAAAATTAAAAAAAAAATAATAATCTTATGAAATGATAAAGAATCTTTTCCCGATTGTAATGACACCAAAAAAATAAAATCTGATGGAATTATGCTTTCGTGATGTTAGCAACCTCGGCGATATTTACAAATCGGCGATTTCGCCCACTTTGAGCCCTATTTTCGGCTAATTCCATTGTTCCAGTCGACCAAACTCATAACTATTTTTTTTTAGAAATCCATTTTTTCTATCGATTGAGTACAAGAAACTGCCCATTTACCGATTTCAACTACCCAATAACGTGGTTAGAAATTTGCAATTTGGCCAATTTCACGAAAATTTAAAAAATGACAATTTTAAAATAAGGTCCAGAATGAACAATGTAGACATTCCTGGCTCTAAAATAACATTTTCTTTGTTCATCAGTCACGTCTCCAAGCCCCTCTGATATTACTCTTGCTTTCTATTTTGAATTTTTATTCAAACAAAAAATAGAACACTTACTATTATGCAGACTACTGCAATACTGTAATAATTGTATAAATAATATCAACCCATTCATGACTGCATATTAGAATGGCTAGTTGGACATTTATTGGACAATGACATCATTTTACTTTTGAACATTGGCAAAAATCAAACATTTCCCCTACTTTGAGCTCCATTTCCAGGTTCTTTTTATAGTAAAATCAATCAAAATCACCTCTATTTCTATAATATGTTTTCCATTCTATCAAATGAGACCAAGAAAACGAGAATACAACCATAAATACTATACGAAAGTAGACCACAAAGTCGGCATTTTAATTAAAAAAGACGGTTGGAGTTTTTTTTTCTCATTATGCACTGCATGCTCCAGGATTTTTTTTATATGGTGCACACTGACCACACAGACCCATTCTCTCACATGTGGGCCTACCAGCTTTCTCCTGCTTAATTTGAAGTCGCTAGAATTTATGAGTATATACAAGTCTCCCTCAACATTTGCGTTTTCAATTTTTGCCAGCTTCACACATTCGCGAATTCCCAACCGCCAAATCATATTTAAGTTTACCGCCACGAGTCCTTACTACCCTCCCTCTGACCCCTCACAACTGGCAGCCAGCCCTCCCACCACTGTGTGGCGAGTGTTTTGTTTGTTCATTATTTGCTATTACACTACAGTATAAATAATGTCAACCCATTTATGACTGCATATTAGAATGGCTATTCAGACACGTACTGGAAGGTGACATCATGTTTTTACTCTTGAACACAGCAAAGAATCAAAACATTTCTGCTACTGCTAATAATAATAATAATAATAATAATAATAATAATAATAATAATAATAATAAATACGATAGAATTGAAGAAGGAAATTGTACAAAAATACGAGGGTTGAAGCAGTGGTGGAGGAAGTAGTTGACGCATCGTCAGTGTGGCTTTGTTTATGCTGTTGTGAGTATTAGTCTCCGTGTTCTTCCAAACATTTCACAATAATTCATTGTATTTGGTGCTTGTAGATTGAGTGTGACTGGAGTGGTTGAGGCAGTGGTAGAGGCAGTGGTAGAGGCAGCGGTTGAGGCAGTGGTAGAGGCAGTGGTAGAGGCAGTGGTAGAGGCAGTGGTAGAGGCAGTGGTAGAGGCAGTGGTAGAGGCAGTGGTAGAGGCAGTGGTAGAGGCAGTGGTAGAGGCAGTGGTAGAGGCAGTGGTAGAGGCAGTGGTAGAGGCAGTGGTAGAGGCAGTGGTAGAGGCAGTGGTAGAGGCAGTGGTAGAGGCAGTGGGTGAGGCAGTGGGTGAGGCAGTGGGTGAGGCAGTGGGTGAGGCAGTGGTAGAGGCAGTGGTAGAGGCAGTGGTAGAGGCAGTGGTAGAGGCAGTGGTAGAGGCAGTGGTAGAGGCAGTGGTAGAGGCAGTGATATTTACTAACATATATGTTATAAATAATAATAGTACATTATGAATAACATTTATTATTATTATTATTATTATTATTATTATTATTATTATAAATGTTATTAATATTAACATGTACTATTATTATTCATAACATATATGTTAGTAAATACCACTGCCTCACACACTGCCTCTACCACTGCCTCTACCACTGCCTCAACCACTCCAGTCACACTCAATCCACAAACACCAAATACAATGAATTATTGTGAAATGTTTGGAAGAACACGGAGACTAATACTCACTCCAGCATAAACAAAGCCACACTGACGATGCACCAACCACTTCCTCCACCACTGCTTCAACCCTCGTATTTTTGTACAATTTCCTTCTTCAATTCTATCGTATTTATTATCATTATTATTATTATATTATTATTGTAGGTAGTAGGTTGGTAGACAGCAACCACCCAGGGAAGTACTACCGTCCTGCCAGATGACTGTGAAACAAAAACCTGTAACTGTTTTGCATGATGGTAGGATTGCTGGTCTCTTTTTCTGTCTCATAAACACGCTAGATAACAGGGATATCTTGCTACTCCTACTTACACTTTGGTCACACTTCACAGACACCCACATGCATATATATATATACATACATCTAGTTTTAAAAGTAGGCCTTAGACAAGGATGTGTGATGTCACCGTGGTTGTTTAATATATTTATAGATGGGGTTGTAAGAGAAGTAAATGCGAGGGTCTTGGCAAGAGGCGTGGAGTTAAAAGATAAAGAATCACACACAAAGTGGGAGTTGTCTCCTTTTTCTAAATAGCTCTTGTTCCTCTTTATTTGAGCGTGTTTGATAGGAGTGAATGGAGACTTTGACGTACATTTATGAAGGGATTTGTCATATCGGCCATCTAGGTTTTTCTCCTTTTTCTAAATAGCTCTTGTTCCTCTTTATTTCTTTTATTGTCCATGGGGAAGTGGAAAAGAATCTTTCCTCCGTAAGCCATGCGTGTCGTATGAGGCGACTAAAATGCCGGGAGCAATGGGCTAGTAACCCCTTCTCCTGTAGACTTTTACTAAAAAAGAGAAGAAGAAAAACTTTATAAAACTGGGATGCTTAAATGTGCGTGGATGTAGTGCGGATGACAAGAAACAGATGATTGCTGATGTTATGAATGAAAAGAAGTTGGATGTCCTGGCCCTAAGCGAAACAAAGCTGAAGGGGGTAGGGGAGTTTCGGTGGGGGGAAATAAATGGGATTAAATCTGGAGTATCTGAGAGAGTTAGAGCAAAGGAAGGGGTAGCAGTAATGTTGAATGATCAGTTATGGAAGGAGAAAAGAGAATATGAATGTGTAAATTCAAGAATTATGTGGATTAAAGTAAAGGTTGGATGCGAGAAGTGGGTCATAATAAGCGTGTATGCACCTGGAGAAGAGAGGAATGCAGAGGAGAGAGAGATATTTTGGGAGATGTTAAGTGAATGTATAGGAGCCTTTGAACCAAGTGAGAGAGTAATTGTGGTAGGGGACCTGAATGCTAAAGTAGGAGAAACTTTTAGAGAGGGTGTGGTAGGTAAGTTTGGGGTGCCAGGTGTAAATGATAATGGGAGCCCTTTGATTGAACTTTGTATAGAAAGGGGTTTAGTTATAGGTAATACATATTTTAAGAAAAAGAGGATAAATAAGTATACAAGATATGATGTAGGGCGAAATGACAGTAGTTCGTTGGATTATGTATTGGTAGATAAAAGACTGTTGAGTAGACTTCAGGATGTACATGTTTATAGAGGGGCCACAGATATATCAGATCACTTTCTAGTTGCAGCTACACTGAGAGTAAAAGGTAGATGGGATACAAGGAGAATAGAAGCATCAGGGAAGAGAGAGGTGAAGGTTTATAAACTAAAAGAGGAGGCAGTTAGGGTAAGATATAAACAGCTATTGGAGGATAGATGGGCTAATGAGAGCATAGGCAATGGGGTCGAAGAGGTATGGTGTAGGTTTAAAAATGTAGTGTTAGAGTGTTCAGCAGAAGTTTGTGGTTACAGGAAAGTGGGTGCGGGAGGAAAGAGGAGCGATTGGTGGAATGATGATGTGAAGAGAGTAGTAAGGGAGAAAAAGTTAGCATATGAGAAGTTTTTACAAAGTAGAAGTGATGCAAGGAGGGAAGAGTATATGGAGAAAAAGAGAGAGGTTAAGAGAGTGGTGAAGCAATGTAAAAAGAGAGCAAATGAGAGAGTGGGTGAGATGTTATCAACAAATTTTGTTGAAAATAAGAAAAAGTTTTGGAGTGAGATTAACAAGTTAAGAAAGCCTAGAGAACAAATGGATTTGTCAGTTAAAAATAGGAGAGGAGAGTTATTAAATGGAGAGTTAGAGGTATTGGGAAGATGGAGGGAATATTTTGAGGAATTGTTAAATGTTGATGAAGATAGGGAAGCTGTGATTTCGTGTATAGGGCAAGGAGGAACATCATCTTGTAGGAGTGAGGAAGAGCCAGTTGTGAGTGTGGGGGAAGTTCGTGAGGCAGTAGGTAAAATGAAAGGGGGTAAGGCAGCCGGGATTGATGGGATAAAGATAGAAATGTTAAAAGCAGGTGGGGATATAGTTTTGGAGTGGTTGGTGCAATTATTTAATATATGTATGGAAGAGGGTAAAGTACCTAGGGATTGGCAGAGAGCATGCATAGTTCCTTTGTATAAAGGCAAAGGGGACAAAAGAGAGTGCAAAAATTATAGGGGGATAAGTCTGTTGAGTATACCTGGCAAAGTGTATGGTAGAGTTATTATTGAAAGAATTAAGAGTAAGACGGAGAATAGGATAGCAGATGAACAAGGAGGCTTTAGGAAAGGTAGGGGGTGTGTGGACCAGGTGTTTACAGTGAAACATATTAGTGAACAGTATTTAGATAAGGCTAAAGAGGTCTTTGTGGCATTTATGGATTTGGAAAAGGCGTATGACAGGGTGGATAGGGGGGCAATGTGGCAGATGTTGCAGGTGTATGGTGTAGGAGGTAGGTTACTGAAAGCAGTGAAGAGTTTTTACGAGGATAGTGAGGCTCAAGTTAGAGTATGTAGGAAAGAGGGAAATTATTTCCCAGTAAAAGTAGGCCTTAGACAAGGATGTGTGATGTCACCATGGTTGTTTAATATATTTATAGATGGGGTTGTAAGAGAAGTAAATGCGAGGGTGTTGGCAAGAGGCGTGGAGTTAAAAGATAAAGAATCACACAAAGTGGGAGTTGTCACAGTTGCTCTTTGCTGATGACACTGTGCTCTTGGGAGATTCTGAAGAGAAGTTGCAGAGATTGGTGGATGAATTTGGTAGAGTGTGCAAAAGAAGAAAATTGAAAGTGAATACAGGAAAGAGTAAGGTTATGAGGATAACAAAAAGATTAGGTGATGAAAGATTGGATATCAGATTGGAGGGAGAGAGTATGGAGGAGGTGAATGTATTCAGATATCTGGGAGTGGACGTGTCAGCGGATGGGTCTATGAAAGATGAGGTGAATCATAGAATTGATGAGGGGAAAAGGGTGAGTGGTGCACTTAGGAGTCTGTGGAGACAAAGAACTTTGTCCTTGGAGGCAAAGAGGGGAATGTATGAGAGTATAGTTTTACCAACGCTCTTATATGGGTGTGAAGCATGGGTGATGAATGTTGCAGCGAGGAGAAGGCTGGAGGCAGTGGAGATGTCATGTCTGAGAGCAATGTGTGGTGTGAATATAATGCAGAGAATTCGTAGTTTGGAAGTTAGGAGGAGGTGCGGGATTACCAAAACTGTTGTCCAGAGGGCTGAGGAAGGGTTGTTGAGGTGGTTCGGACATGTGGAGAGAATGGAGCGAAACAGAATAACTTCAAGAGTGTATCAGTCTGTAGTGGAAGGAAGGCAGGGTAGGGGTCGGCCTAGGAAAGGTTGGAGGGAGGGGGTAAAGGAGGTTTTGTGTGCGAGGGGCTTGGACTTCCAGCAGGCATGCGTGAGCGTGTTTGATAGGAGTGAATGGAGACAAATGGTTTTTAATACTTGACGTGCTGTTGGAGTGTGAGCAAAGTAACATTTATGAAGGGGTTCAGGGAAACCGGCAGGCCGGACTTGAGTCCTGGAGATGGGAAGTACAGTGCCTGCACTCTGAAGGAGGGGTGTTAATGTTGCAGTTTAAAAACTGTAGTGTAAAGCACCCTTCTGGCAAGACAGTGATGGAGTGAATGATGGTGAGTGTTTCTTTTTCGGGCCACCCTGCCTTGGTGGGAATCGGCCAGTGTGATAATAAAAAAAAATTATTATTATTATTATTGTTATTATTATTAGCAGTAGCACAAATGTTTGATTCTTTGCTGTGTTCAAGAGTAAACACATGTCACCTTCGAATACCTGTCCGAATAGCCTAGAAGGTATCTGATCAAAATTTAATAAAAAGATTAGCAACTTAAATGCTGGTAGCTTCCTTAAAGCTCTTGTAGAAAATAAATGCAACTTATGGTCAAATCTTCAAAGTTGATTTTTTGAAAGTATACCCCAAACTGAGAATATATGGTCAAAATACCTGCTTGTGGGATGATTATCATATGTGTAGGCTTTGACAGAAGCATCTTGATAGCCTGGAGGTGGTTGATAAGCACAGTTGCATCTGGAACCAAATACATGCCCAAGGTAGCTCTGCGGGCAGTTCGCTCTTCCAAGTTACGTACTTCATGCTGTAGCCACTGCGCAGTGAGAGACTGCATGCCTGCCAAACGCCGTGAATCCTTCTTTGCCAATGGCACAGACAAAAGATCATCTTCAGTTGGGGAAGATGATGCCTCTCGACTTAGGGTTCCCTTTCGTAAAAGTAAAAAAAAAATAATTTATGAGGAAGTGCTAAACCCAAGGGAGATATAGCTCCTCAGGACTTGGAGACAATCAGGATTAATAAAATGAAAGGCAGGATAGCACTAATTCCTTTTATCAAGACCCCTTTCCTGGCATCAAGGAATCATCCCTTGAAGGGAATGAGAAAAACTGGATAATGCAAAAGTAGGTTTAGTTAGGATAGTACTGTATACAGTACAAGCATTTTTTATTTTATTAACACAATGGCTGTTTCCCCACCAAGGCAGGGTGACCCAAAAAATTAGAAAAATTTTCATCATTCACTAAATCACTGTCTTCCCAGAGGTGTGCCTACACTACAGTTAAAAACAAAAAATGCAACATATCAATGCCCCCCTCAGAGCACAGACATTGTACTTCCCACCTCCAGGACTCAAGTCTGGCTAACCGGTTTCTGAATCCCTTCATAAATATTACTTTGCTCACACTCCAACAGCACATCAAGTCCCAAAAACCACTTGCCTCCACCTGCTCCTATCCAACATGCTCACGCACACTTGCTGGAAGTCCCTCGCATACAAAACCTCCTTTACTCACTCTGTCCCTCCCTCCAATCTTTCCTAGGCCAACCCCTACCCCACCTTCCTTTCACTACACAATATACATCACAACAAAACAGGACACAATAAAAATCAGAATATACATCACAACACTACACAAAATGCATCACAACAACACTACACAATATTCATCACAACACTGTATGATATACATCACAACACACCACTATACAATATTCATCACAACACAACACTACATGATATACATCACAACACAACACAATATACATCACAACACAACACAATATACATCACAACCCAACACTACACAACATACATCACAAAACACTACACAATACACATCACAACACTACACAATATTCATCACAACACAAAACTACACAATACTGATCTCATCACAACAACATTTTTCTTTTCAAATAATATATCTTTATCATTTTATGTCAGAGACCTATTGAAGTTTCTTGTTTTAAAATAAATGAAAGAAATAAGAAGAACATAAGAAAGGAGTATCACTGCAGCAGGCCTGTTGGCCCATACTAGGCAGGTCCTTTACAATCCATCCCACTAACAAAACATTTGCCCAACCCAATTTTCAATGCTCCCCAAGAAATAAGGTCTAATAACTCTATCCACTCATTTGCAAGTCCCACTCAAATCCAACCCCTCTCACTCATATATTTATCCAACCTAAATTTGAAACTACCCAAAGTCTTAGCCTCAATAACCCAACTAGGCAGACTTCCACTCATCAACTACCCTATTTACAAACCAATACTTTCCTATGTCCTTTCTAAATCTAAACTTGTCTAATTTAAATCCATTAGAACATAAGAATGGAGGAATCTCAGCATGGATTCATGAGAGGTTGCTCCTGCCTGACAAACTTACTGACGTTCTTCAATAGAACATTTGAGGCAGTTGACAGTGATAAGGAATATGATATTGCTTATTTGGATTTTAGTAAAGCCTTCGATAGAGTACCTCACAAGAGACTCTTAGGAGGCAAAGTTCTAGCACGGATAAGAACATAAGAAAGGAGGAACACTGCAGCAGGCCTGTTGGCCCATACTTGGCAGGTCCATTAAAATCCATCCCACTAACAAAACATTTGCCCAACCCAATTTCCAATGCCACCCAAGAAATAAGCTCTGATAACTATCAACTCTCAAATGCAACTCCCACTCAAATCCAACCCCTCTCACTCATGTATTTATCCAACCTATATTTGAAACTACCCAAGGTTTTAGCCTCAATAACCCAACTAGGTAGACTGTTCTACTCATCAACTACCCTATTTCCATACCAATACTTTCCTACATCCCTTCTAAATATAAACTTATCCAATTTAAATCCATTACTGCGGGTTCTCTCCTGGAGAGAGATCCTCAAGACCTTGCTAATATCCCCTTTATTAATACCAATCTTCCACTTATACACTTCGATCATGTCTCCCCTCATTCTTCGTCTAACAAGTGAATGTAATTTAAGGGTCTTCAATCTTTCTTCATAAGGAAGATTTCTAATGCTATGTATTAATTTAGTCATTCTACGCTGAATGTTTTCTAACGAATTTATGTCCATTCTGTAATATGGAGACCAGAACTGAGCTGCATAATCTAGGCGAGGCCTTACTAAAGATGTATAAAACTTAAGTATAACCGCTGGACTTCTGTTGCTTACACTTCTTGATATATATCCCAGCAATCTATTTGCCTTATTACGCACGCTTAGGCACTGCTGTCTTGGTTTAAGGTTGCTGCTTACCATAACCCCCAAATCCTTCTCGCATTCTATATGGCTAAGTTCAACATTATTAAGCTGGTAGGTGCTAGGGTTATGGACATTTCCGAGCTTTAGAACTTTACATTTATCTACACTGAACTGCATCTGCCACTTTTCTAGCCACGAATTGAGTATTTCTAAATCCTCCTGAAGTTGTGAGACATCAACGTCTGAATCGATTATCCTACCTATCTACGTGTCATCAGCAAATTTGCTTATGTCACTAGTAATTCCCTCGTCAAGGTCGTTTATATAAATAAACAACAATGGGCCTAAAACTGATCCCTGCGAAATGCCACTTGTTACAGATCCCCACTCAGATTTAACCCCATTTATGCACACTCTCTGCTTCCTATTAGTGAGCCATGACTCAATCCATGACAGCATTTTTCCCCCCAATGCCATGAGCAGCCACTTTCTTCAAAAGCCTCTGATGTAGTACTCTATCAAAAGCCTTACTAAAATCCAAATAAACAATATTGAATTCTTTATCCTGATCAACGGCCTCAAAAGCTTTGCTGAAGAAGGTTAATAAATTAGTTAGGCAGGAATGGCCCCTGGTGAAACCATGTTGAGTATCATTAATCAAATTATGCCTATCGAGATGGCTTCTTATATTATCAGCTATAATTGACTCTAGTAATTTGCCTACAATTGAGGTTAGGTTTATTGGGCGGTAATTTTATGGTAACGACTTGTCCCCTGCTTTAAAAATAGGAATTACATTAGCCATCTTCCACATATTAGGCACTATACCTGTTTGAAGAGATAAATTAAAAATATTAGTTAAAGGTTCACAGAGTTCCACTTTACACTCTAAGAATCCTTGAAAAAAGTTCATCAGGGCCCGGGGATTTATTTTGCTTTAACCAGTCTATCCGTTTGATAACCATTTCACTAGTGATTGTGATACTGCATAATTTTTCATCTTCAAGCCCACTATAAAAATTAATTACTGGGATATTGTCAGTGTCTTCCTGAGTGAAAACCTAGAGAAAATAATTATTAAGAATAGAGCACATTTCATTCTCCTTGTCAGTGAGATGCCCAGAGTTATTTTTAAGGGGACCTATCTTATCACTAACTTTTGCTCTATAAACCCGGAAAAAACTTTTTGGGTTAGTTTTCGAATCACTAGCAACTTTTAATTTCATAGTCCTGAGCCTGGTCACAGACCGGGCCGCAAGGGCGTTGACCCCCAAAACCCTCTCCAGGTATTCTCCTTGAACGGTGGGGTCAGAGAAATGTGTGATCCATGAATGGTGGGGCCAAAGAAATGTGTGATCCATGAATGGTGGGGTCAAAGAAATGTGTGATCCATGAATGGTGGGGTCAAAGAAATGTGTGATCCATGAATGGTGGGGTCAAGGGATGGTGATCCAATTCATGTCTGTATAACTCACTGCGATTGTGATCAGATATGAACATGAAATTAGTTCATTACTATTGTAACTTCTTCAGCTATCAAAGCCTTTCGACACAGTCCCTGCATCCATTATGTACTTCTGTAATCTTTTCACTGACACTCGCGAGTTGGGTATGGGGTACATAACAAAGATATTGAACTAATAAAACTTGAGGAACAATGGGCTTAGTGAAGGGTGGTCTGAAGAATGGTGGAGGTTCGACTCCGTCTGATATCCTCAGTACACTCAAGCATCTAAACTCATCAACGGTGTGAGTGATTAGTCTCCGGAAATGACGGTGTCAAAAAACGGTGGTCACAGGGAATGGTGGTTGCAGGCAACAGTGGTCACAGGGAACGGTGATCGCAGGGAATGGTGATCGCAGGCAACTGTGGCCGCAGGGATCGGTGGTCTCAAGGAACTGTGGTCTCAAGGAACAGTGATCGCAGGAAACGGTGGAACTTGATCCTAGGTTTCGTAACTCACCAATAAGTCACCTTCTTGTCTTGCAGGATGAATCTGCGTATTTCCTTCAAATACTTTTTATCATTTTCTTTCTTTTTCTTGTAAAGCTTGGGTTTCTGTGTCTTGTCTACTGCATTACCCAGGTCTATAAGATGTGCTATGTAATTTTGTCCTTTCTTTCTGATCATTATATTTGATTCTGTTATGTCATTATGGGCAAAATCGGTCTTATGGAAATCTTTTAGTGCTTCCTTAGCTGCTTTATATGCCCTCAGGCAATCTTCCAAAGAATTCTTCAATATAAATTTTGAGAAAGTTATCCCGGTGCAATATGACATCACGATAGCCAAAGGTTCATAAATTATTCCATAAAGTTTGGGAACTCCACCAGTACCATCAACTTTCAGGAGAGCTCTGGCTTCCTTCACAGCTTCTTCCACATAAATGTCACCGAAGAACTCCTTGACGACGACGGTGGTTGTGGAACCATCTTTTTGTTTTAAGATAGCTTTGGAAGTCTCTCCACATCCCCCTCTTCCAAGTCTTTTCTTGATATCCAGGCTGCTCCAGGATAATACAGGGATGACAGTGTCGCTGGTGGATCCACCTATTTTTGTCTCACTGTCTGGGGGGCAGAAATTCACTGCAAGTTCAGTACTCTTGTCCTGGAGGAGAGTCGCATCCAATTTTGGCTTTTTGGAAGGTGAGGTGATAGGTGATGTGGAGCGAGGTCTCTTGAAGTTTGCACTGACATAGCTGGCTATATCATTTAACATCTCGAGTGAGTCCTTCATAAGAAGCGGAGTTTCACCATCAGCTTCTTGTCCGTCAGCAGTCTTAGCGAAGAAATTGTCTTCTCTTCCTTCCACTTTTGCCATTGAAGAAACGATTGTTGCTTCAGGAAAAACTCAAGTAGAAATCTCAAGAAACACTGAGTACTTTCCTAAAATAGATGGGTTGACCAAATATATTGCTAATACACTTGATGACCAACAGTATATTTTGCACACGGGACGTCCAATAATATACTTGATACACGAGATTACCGATAATATATTCCAAATACGGGATGTCTAATATTATAGTAATAGAAGGGATGACCAATAATATAGTTAATACACAAAATAACCAATAATATATTCCAAAGACTGGATGACCAATATTATAGTAATAGAAGGGATGACCAATAATATAGTTAATACACAAGATTACCAGATTACCGATAATATATTTCCAAGACTGGATGACCAATATTATAGTTAATAGAAGGGATAATTAATAATATAATAGAGGAAAGTAAGTGGTTCACTATTACAAAAAGAGGTTATATTTACATGGTAGGTGAGTTATGTTTGTATGTTAGGCGAGTCATGTTTGTATGGTAGGCGAGTAAAGTTTGTATGGTAGGTGAGTAAAGTTTGTATGGTAGGTGAGTAAAGTTTGTATGGTAGGTGAGTTGTGTTTATATAGTAGGCGAGTTCTGTTTGAATGGTAGGCGAGTTGTTTGTATGGTAGGTGAGTTATATTTGTATGGTAGGCGAGTTATGTTTGTATGGTAGGCGAGTTATGTTTGTATGGTAGGCGAGTTATGTTTGTATGGTAGGCGAGTTATGTTTGTATGGTAGGCGAGTTATGTTTGTATGGTAGGCGAGTTATGTTTGTATGGTAGGCGAGTTATGTTTGTATGGTAGGCGAGTTATGTTTGTATGGTAGGCGAGTTATGTTTGTATGGTAGGTGAGTTATGTTTGTATGGTAGGTGAGTTATGTTTGTATGGTAGGAGAGTTATATTCGTATGGTACGTGAGTTATGTTTGTATGGTAGTTGAGATACTTGTATAATAGGCGAGATATGTTTGTATAGTAGTAGAGTTATACTTGTATGGTGAGGAACCGACATACTAAATATACTCTTTTTCCACAGTCAACACCACAAATATGTCGATGCAGTGCAAGTGGTGACCTGCCTTATGTAAGTACATGTTGCCATTTACTCTTTGTCACAGACAATAGTACATTCGTATCTTATCAGAACGCTTGCAAAAACAAATAATTCCTCATTTACACCGTCAGTGAGACTTCCTGTCTATAAATTAGTCATTTTTAGGTAACTTTACATTCATGTGTACTTTTCTGCAACATTTTTCCTCCATCATAAGTTAAA
>NC_091309.1:7625386-7675386 GCF_038502225.1 Cherax quadricarinatus
CATAAACAGTGTTCATTAAGTGATAGTGAGAAGGCAACACTTCCAGCTCGTCGGCCACTGCCTGCCCTCACTACCCACCCCGCTATAAACACCCCCACCCACGATACCACCACCCACCCTCTCTCTCCTGTGAACTTAATTGCAAACCTACAAGCCGCCTCTGGGATGACTTCACATCGCAAAATAGCAAGAATATCTATGCTATCTGGCTATTGTCCCAGTAGTTACTGCAGTGTTTGTGGGTATACCACAAGGGACAAAATTTTTCTTAGATTTAAGGAACCTACTTGTTCCAACTACTGCCACACAGTTTGCATTCCAGAAGAATAATTTTGTTGCAGCCAGGTTGAAAATTTCAGAAAATTGAAGGATATCCATAATCCTGTGGTATATGTGGATACAAGCCTGGAGCTACAGGAGGAAGGTTCAGAGGTCCTACCTCAGGGACTTCTGTCCAAAGATCAAGACTGCCCTCTAGGGCTGTGTTGTAAAGTTGCAGCTAAGATAATCCATCACAGGGAAGCACTTCATGAGCTCCTCAAATCATTAGATAACCTCCAAGCTATTGTAGAAGGCCAGTGCAAGCCTACATCAAGTGACATAAGCTGCTCAGCTGATGGTGACACTATTGACAAAGACGAAGTCCCACATTGAGCTTAACTCAGGGGTAAATAACTGGTGGAATTCTGTCATCGCTAAGGTCCCACAGACTGACAGAGTTCAAAACACTACCTTTGGGAATTCTAACACAATTCCTCTGACCACCACAGAGGGAACAAATCCTCTTCCCAGCAACGAAGGAAACCTTGGATCTGTTAATTCTCCTACACCTGACATCTCTGCTTCAGCTACTGCCAGTCCACTTGACAGTGTACATACCATCTCTGATCCTACACCTGTCAGCACACCTGCCGACACTATTCCAGAATCTGGCAGCAGTGCTTCATCAGCAAGTTCTGAGTCAGGAGTTTCTCCACCAGAGATTGGTGCAGTTAATAATCAGGGAACTATCACTTCACCTGATCACCTACTGCACCAAAGTACGAACAGCAGGGACACATCTGTCAGAACTGGTAGAGGACGGGGCAGAGGACGTGGAAGAGGACGTGGAGGAGGAAGACATCTACAGTTGTCTCACCCTCCACTAACACAGTTCCAGCGGCAGAACCTGAGGACAAATCTGCAAAACACAGGAGGTGCAACAAATCATAGTCCACCCTCCCAGGCACCTAGGCTGTGCTCTCGCTGTCACCGGAAGGGGCACACTGCCAGCAACTGCCTGCGAGATACCAGGTGTAATTACTGCTACAAGAAAGGACATCAGGAGGACCAGTGTCGGAAGAAAAAGGAACTTGACAGACAGGGCCAACCTGTTTAGAGACCTGTTCTCAGAACAAACCAGCAGGATCTCTGAATTGGTGAACACACTCACACATCACCCACTCAGCTACTCCTATCCCAGCACAGCAGGTGGTATTGTGCCTTATACAAGACCACAGACCTACATCCCTGCAGCTGCCTCAGTACCCTACCTCTCTCAAGGGCAGGCACCTTACATGCCCTACACACCCACCACCTCAAGCTGACCACATCATCATGAGTCTCTATCAGCATCCTGTCGGCCAACATTAGAGGTTTCATTACTAATGTTGGAGAGCTCACACACAGTTTTGTGAACACTCGACGTCCCGACATGATAGCTGTTGTTGAAACAGTTTTGGATGACAGGACTCCAGAAAATTTTTGCAAGAATTGCTGGCTACACCTCATGGATGAGAAGAGACAGGCAAGGGCAAGGAGGAGGTGTTGCTGTGTGCTTCTCTAAAAGTGTTCATGCCCAGCACATTGATGTTGCCACCCTTGCACATATTGAAATGATGTTCTTCAAGCTCTGCATAAACACTAGTGCCTCTGTACTAGCATGTGCAATGTACAGACCTCAGTGGCAACATGCAGATCCCATCAACTTCCTAATGGAAAATATTGACTCCCTTCTGCTACAACACAACTGGCAACATATCATAATTGTTGGTGACCTCAACCAGCACCTTATACAGAGGGACTTTGATGACCTTCTTGCAGTGTTTGACATGAGAAACTTTGTTGATTTCCCTACTCACATCTCTGGCTCCTCTCTTGACCCAGTAGTGAGTGATCTGGCAGAAGGCATAGTCACTTGTCAACCCCTCGGCTATGTTGGATCGTCTGACCACAAGGCTGTTTTTACGACACTTAAGAGCCCAACAGAACGAGGTGAGGAGTCCACACGCACAACCTGGCTATGGGAAAGAGGAGTTGGCCAGCCCTTCACTCTGAGCTCGCCACCACCGATTGGAATGCTCTTCTCCAAGGGGATGTTGACAACCAAGTGAAAGCCTTCACTGGACACATCCTTAATCTACAACAAGAACACATTCCTCACCGGCAATATGTGACGAAGCCTACGGATCAGCCTTGGTTTGGCTTTCGTTGTAGAGAGGCTGCTACTGCTAAGTACAAAGCATGGCGAAGGTATAAGAGACATCCTACCACCTATAACAGGAACTTGCACAGGCAAGCCTGTAGACATATGGGTGACATTCAAAAGTGGGCCACTGCTAAATGGGAGGTGGACACTAAAAGAAAGCTAGCATCAGGTAGGGTAGGCTCCAAAACCTGGTGGTCCCTGGTCAAGGACAGACAAGGTTATCTGCCTGATGAACTCATTCCACCTCTAAATCGACAGGATGGGACCACCTCTACTAGTAGTCAAGAGAAGGTGGACCTCTTTGCTGAACACTTTGCTACCAAAATGCAAGTTTCTGATCCAGCAATTGACCCTCCTTGGCTAGCTGCAAGAACTGTGTCAAAACTGTCAGTGGTGACAATAAGGCAGGAGGAGGTGCATTTCCTTCTTAAATCGCTTGACCAAGAAAAGGCTGGAGGAGGTGCATTTCCTTCTTAAATCGCTTGACCAAGAAAAGGCTGTGGGCCCAGACAAGTTGAGACCAAGATTGCTGAGATGTGCAGACCAGCTAGCAGCACCTAACTCACATCTTTCAGCACTGCCTAGTACAGTGTAAATGGCCCTCTCTATGGAAAGAGGCAAATGTAGTCCCTGTTCACAAAAAGAAGAGCAGAGCAGAAATCAGCAACTACAGGCCAGTGTCACTCCTGTCAATCACTGGTAAGATCCTTGAGACAATCTCAAGACAAATGACAGAGTTTTTTGACTATCACTCACTACTTTGTGATCGTCAATATGGCTTCAGGAAAGGTTACTCTGCTGCTGATCTGTTGTTAAACCTCTCCACTAAGTGGCACCAGTCACTGGATGAATCCAAAGTCAGCTCTGTGGTAGCACTGGACATTGCTGGCGCTTTCAACCGGGTGTGGCACCAGGGCCTCTTAGCAAAACTTCAAGCACTGGGAATTGCAGGCTCTACACTATGTCTCCTCAGTGATTACCTTCATGGTAGATCTCTAAGTGTAGTTCTCAATGGAACGGAATCAGCAAGACATCCTATTGGGGCAAGTGTTCCACAAGGAAGCGTGCTGGGACCATTGTTATGGAATGTCTACTTCAACGACCTTCTTCATCTCATCCCAGAATCACATGCATATGCAGACAACTGTACACTGACATTCATTTATCCAAGAGAAGAAATGCCAGCTGCTCTAAGCTACATCAATCACCAGCTGAGAGCTATATCAGCTTGGGGAAATAGATGGCAAGTAACATTTGCACCTGAGAAAACGCAAATGATGATCGTCTCTAGGCACCATGACGGAAATGCTGGTGCAGTAGTAAGGATGAATGGGAGGGTGTTGGCACCTGGAGAAGAAGTTGATAACCTTGGGGTGAAATTTGACTCCAAACTAACCATGAAGAACCATGTTCTAAATCTTGCAAACAAGGCAGCCAGGAAGCTTACAGCACTTCACCGTATCTCGCATCTACGTGACAGTAGGGGTTGCAAGACTCTGTACGAGGCACAAGTATGCTTGCACCTTGAGTATGCTCCACTTTCTTTTCCACTTCCCCATGGACAATAGAAGAAATAAAGAACAAGAGCTATTTAGAAAAAGGAGAAAAACCTAGATGTATGTATATATACAGTGGACCCCCACTTAACGATCACCTCCCAATGCGACCAATTATGTAAGTGTATTTATGTAAGTGTGTTTGTACGTGTATGTTTGGGGGTCTGAAATGGACTAATCTACTTCACAATATTCCTTATGGGAACAAATTCGGCCAGTACTGGCACCTGAACATACTTCTGGAATGAAAAAATATCGTTAACCGGGGGTCCACTGTATATATGCATGTGCGCGTCTGTGAAGTGTGACCAAAGTGTAAGTAGGAGTAGCAAGATATCCCTGTTATCTACAGTGTTTGAGACAGAAAAAGAAAGACTTTAAATAATACGATATTACAAGGACCCTAGTAGAAATAAGTCACCTTTTTTTTAGGGGGGGAGGGGGGTATCCTAGGTAATTTACATATATGTTACTATGCATGATAATTGTACTTGTGTAGCTGTACCTAATACACTTAGTGTTGGTTCACCCATAACAAACAACAATCTGTCTTTGTGTAATTTTTTTTAAATATGCTGCTTTCATTCAAACATTTGTTATTTTTTCTGTTTGATTTTCCATTGCAGCTTAATCCATTTTTTATTTTTGTTTTTTTTGCACCTTACATTAATCTTACTGACTTGACTTAATTTCTGGGAGGAGATAGCGGTAAATCCATAAGAGTCATGCATCACTTTAAGGAATGAGAGGCAACTGGGTTCGATCCAAAGGAAGCAGGGCCATCTATGAGAGGGGGGTGTTCAGCCGGTACTTAGATTGAGGGCCTCAACCTGCCCCCCCGGGGCCCCAAAGCATCTTGTTCCACCTTCCAAATTTCTCTGAGGCCCTGCAGGGAAGGATAGGTCAAGTCCAATTCCTTGGATCAAGAGCCTTTCATCAAGGTCAAGGACCCTCTATTGATAGGTTGCATTTCAGAGGGTTATTTGAAATGAAATTTCCGAGTACTTCTGGTAAGACAGGTATCAAATGATTGGTGGATCACCCAGGTACTTTGGAAGGAAATGGTGAACGTGGTCAAAAAAAATTTATATCAGGATATCTTGTTCTCTTTTTTTCTCTAATAATAATGATAGCAATATAAGCAGTAGTGCATTATTATAATCATAACTAAGTGCTAAACTCACAAGGGTCATACAAAGCAGTACTATAATATACAATTATGTTGCTTATTGATCAGTTATCCATGTATTTCACCTAATGCCTATTCTACCATTTATCTCAACAGAAGTTTTCCACATCTAGTTGCAACTAAAGTGACACAACCTCCATCCCAGGGAACACAAGATTTATATACAAAATATGGAATGAATTTTCAAAAATACTATTTTTGGTATATGGACCTTTCTTCATAAAGCATATCAAGAATTGCAGTCTTCACACAATCTTGTTTACAGTAACTTTTTTTTTTGATGGAGAAGTGCTAAACCCACAGACGACAGAGCACCTTTGAAAATGTATGGTAATCACACTTTCCAAGGAAAGATTATTATTATAATCAAAAAGAAGCGCTAAACCACAAGGACTATACATGTCTGCAGGGCAGGGAAGCAAGCAAGGGTATCAGGTGGCAAAAGGGAGAGGGATGATTAGTAGGTTAGAGAGATCAGTGGGGCAGTGGATAGTGTGGGGGTAGAGGGTAGCAAGAGTGAGGTATAAAGGGCTGTGGGGAGTGCTAAAGGTATCATCATCAGAGTTTGTGGAATAAATCAGTTGTTGTCTAAGTAAAGAAAATAATTTATGAGGAAATGTTAAACCCAAGGGAAATATAGCTCCTGAGGACTTGGAGACAATCAGGATTAATAAAATGGAAGGCAGGATAGCACTAATTCCTTTTATCAAGATCTCTTTACTGGCATCAATGAATATCCCTTGAATGGAATGAGAAAAACTGGATAATACAAAAGTAGGTTTAGTTAGGATAGTACTGTATACAGTAGAAGCATATTTTATTTTATTAACACAATGGCTGTTTCCCACCAAGGCAGGGTGACCCGAAAAATTAGAAAAATTTTCATCATTCACTAAATCACTGTCTTCCCAGAAGTGTCCCTACACTATAGTTAAAAAAAAAAAAAATGCAACATATCAATGCCCCATAAATGTTACTTTGCTCACACTCCAACAGCACATCAAGTCCCAAAAACCATTTGCCTCCACCCACTCCTATCTAACATGCTCGAGCATGCTTGTTGGAAGTCCCTCGCATACAAAAACCTCCTTTACTCACTCCGTCCCTCCCTCCAATCTTTCCTAGGCCAACCCCTACCCCACCTTCCTTTCACTACAGATTTATTTGCCCTCCAGGTCATTCCATTTTGTTCCATCCTCTCAATGTCTGAACCACATCAGCAACCCTTCCTCAGCCCTCTGGATAATACTTACCAATCCAGCTTCCTTCTTATTCTTTTTATCTTCGAACACTACACCGTCCATAGAGAAACTGTACACCCCAGTTTCAGTATTGTGCCACAGGGGGGTATCATACCGCACTGCCATTTCTTGCCCAAAGTCATGGAGACGCCTCACTCTCAGCAGCACCTGTAAAAAACAAGAACCTGATTTGGCCAGTTTTATTAACCCTTTCAGGGTTGAGAGGCCCTCTCCTAAACGTGTTCTCAGAGTCGAAAATTTTCCGGGGGGGGGGGGGGGGTTCTTATGAAAAGAGAATCTTTTCCCGATCATAATGACACCAAAAGTATGAAATTTGATGGAAAACTTACGGAATTATGATCTCGTGAAGTTAGTGGTCTCGACGATGTTTACCCATCAGCGATTTCGCCCACTTTGAGCCCTATTTTCGGCCAATTCCAGTGTGCTAGTCGACAAAACATCATAACTATTTCGCTAAAACTCGATCTTTTCTATCGAATAAATACAAGAAACCACCCATTTACCGATTTCAACTATCCAATAAAGTGGTCAGAAATTAGCAATTTTGCCAATTTCACACAAATTTCAAAAGATGCCAATTTCCAAATAGGGTCCAGAATAAACAAGACAGACATTCCTGGCACTAAAATAACATTTCCTCTGTTCATTAGTCACATCCCCAGGCCCCTCTTATATTTCTTTTGCTTTCCACTTTGAATTTTTATTCTCACAAAAAATAGAAGACTTACTGTTATGCAGACTACTACATTAGTGTAGAAATGGTAAAAATAATATCAGCACACTTGTGAAAGAGTATTAGACTCACCAGTTGACTTGTATTGGACGCATGGCATGATTTGTTTACTTTTGAACTTTGGTAAAAATCAAACATTTCTGCAACTTTGAGCTCAATTTCAAGGTACTTTTCATTGTGAAATCAATCAAAATCATCTCAATTTCTGTAATATGCCTTCCATTCTATAAAATGAGAAAAGAAAACTAGAATACAACCATAAATACCATACGAAAATACAGTGCAAAGTCGCTGTTTTAAACCAAAAACACGGTCACAGTTTTTTTTTTTTCTCATTACGCACTGTGTGCTGCAGGATTTTTTTTATATACTGCACACACTGACCACAGACCCATTCTTTCATATGTAGGCCTACCAGCTTTCTCTTGCTAGATTTGAAGGCGCTAGAATTTAGGCGTACTAGTATGTCAATAACCCTGGTGTGTAAGCCGTACTAGTAGGTTGGAAACCCTGAAAGGGTTAAAATAGAAGTAATAATTTAACCCTTTCAGGGTTTCGGCCATACTAGTACGGCTTAAGCACCAGAGTTTTTGATGTACTAGTACGCCTAAATTCTAGAGCCCTCAAATCTAGTGAGAGAAAGCTGGTAGGCCTACATATGAAAGAATGGGTCTATGTGGTCAATGTGCGCAGTATAAAAAAATCCTGCAGCACACAGTGCGTAATGAGAAAAAAAAAACTTTGACCGTGTTTTTGAATTAAAACAGCGACTTTGCACTGTATTTTCGTATGGTATTTATTTTTGTATTCTAATTTTCTTGGTCTCATTCTATAGAATGGAAGAGATATTACAGAAATTGAGATGATTTTGACTGATTTTACAATGAAAAGTACCTTGAAATTGAGCTCAAAGTAGCAGAAATGTTTGATTTTTACCCAAGTTCAAAAGTAAACAAATCATGCTAAGCGTCCAATACACGTCAACTGGCGAGTCTAATATGCTTTCACAAGTGCGCTAATATTATTTATACCATTTTTTACACTAATGCAGTAGTCTGCATAACAGTAAATCTTCTATTTTTTGTGAGAATAAAAATTCAAATTGGAAAGCAAAAGAGATGTAAGAGGGGCATTGGGATGTGACTAATGAATAGAGGAAATCTCATTTTAGTGTCAGGAATGTCTTTCTTGTTTATTCTGGACCCTATTTGGAAATTGGCATCTTTTGAAATTTGTGTGAAATTGGCAAAATTGCTACATTCTGACCACTGTATTGGATAGTTGAAATCGGTAAATGGGTGGTTTCTTGTACTCATTCGATAGAAAAAAAATGGAGTTCTAGCAAAATAGTTATGATTTTTGTAGACTAGTACAGTGGAATTGGCGGAAAATAGGGCTCAAAGTGGGCAAAATCGCTTATGCGTAAACATCGCCGAGACCGCTAACTTCGCGAGAGCATAATTCTGTAAGTTTTCCATCAAATTTCATACTTTTGGTGTGATTATGATCGGGAAAAGATTTTTTTTTTTTTAAATTTGGGCGACCCTGAGAACAAATCTCAAGAGGGCCTGTCGACCCTGAAAGGGTTAAGTAATAAAGAATTTCAATTGTTTTCTTGAAATTATTTTAGTTTCATTTTGTTTACCTTAAGTGGTTTTTGCTCTACCATATTTCCATGTGCATAAGTAAAAATACAGCAAAGTACATCTAGAGATTTATAAACTACTTTTGTTACTTCTACTAAGTTTCTGACAAATTAGATAGAGAAATGAACAATGAATCAAAATATCCAAGACGAATTTGTATGAACTTTCTTAATTTAACCCTTAAACTGTCATAGCAGATCTACGTTCACAAGCGTAGTGCTCCAAAAGCAGATCTACATTTTTTTTTCATATTTTCAAACAAATAAACAAACAAAAACAAAAAAAAAAAAATCAAAGTTTTTTTTACACGTTTTCAAATATAAAAAAAAAAAAGATCTACTTTTTTTTTTACATGCTTTCAAATGTTGAAAAAGTATAGATCTACGTTTGGACAGTTTAAGGGTTAAATGGAAGATTATTCAACATTTCGTGAAAACCCAAAAACAATAATGGCTTTACTACTGCCAAAGATTTTACAATTCTTATATAAATATAAGCCATGTGAAATAGTATTAAGAACTCATTAACTTGGGTAATGAAACTACAAAACAACATACAAAATTCAATAAGTAAGCAATCTATGCCCTAATGATGAACATCGACTGTTTAACTAAAAACTGAAAAATAATTAAAGGCAGTAAGGTATTAATTAACATTTTGTCATTGTTAACTACCATCACTAAAATCCTACCAGTTCCATTGACTTGAGGTTCAGAGACTTGCTTGTGCCTGGCAGATAGGTGGAAATTAAAGTATGAAGCATGAAATCTTCTGGAAGTGGTGTTATCCGCAGAGCATCTAACAATGCATTGTGAGAATTCTCTCCTGCAGTGCCAGCACATTCTTGTAAAAGGCCAATCACATCATTTCGAACTCCATGTGAATCTGTAGAATATTACATTAAGATTAGCAATAAAAATTAAGTGCCTTAATAACAAAAATTAAGAGTGCCTCTACTCTTCACATATTTTCCTAAGAAACTTCTTAAGCTTACTCTGTTTTATGAACTGTACTAGTAATATTTGTAACCACCGATTGTGAGGACTGAATAATAAGCATTATCTCTTATATTACACTAACACAAATTTTTCATCTACAATTTTCTTAGTAAAATTTTAATAAAAATTTTAAAATATCATTAGCAGCATTATCATAAGCAGCAAGAATATAACAAAATACAAAATGTTTTACCACATCAGCCATATATAAATGTAGTGATACAAATACTACGTGAACTTACTATTCTTCAGATGATCTAAATCCACCTTCGTTAGATTTAGAAGCTTTGCAATTGCAGTCCAGAGAGAGTCTGCAGTCTTCATGCAGAGCTGGATGACCTCATCTTCTCTCTTGAGCCAATCACATGCAACAAATACTGCAGCCAACATGCCCTCTTTACTAATGAACTCTAAATGTTCACCTGCACTGAGGCCTTCCCATTCCTGATCTGACTCAATCTTTACATCCTGCAAATAGCAAATCATTTTATTAGGCTTATTTTGCCTATTTCTTGACTACTGTATACCTCTGATATACCTTTGATGAGTTCTGAGAATTTTTCTACTCCCAGAGCCCAGCCATGGGCCAGGCTTGTCTGGCATTTGCCTGGTATAAACAAACTTACTGAATAATATAAAATTAAAAATGTGCATTTAGCTTTCCGTTTTTTAATTATGTCCATGTCTAGGTATGTAACTGGACACGAGCAATATTTTTGTCCTTGGATCAGTGTATTTGTCTCAAGTTTGATTAAAAAGGCAATTTTTGTGGAAATGTAATAATCCAAAAAGCATGTCCCCCCCCCACACATTTTCCATATTATTTTGCACAACTTGAACATGGTGCATGACCTTTCTTACAACTAGCTAACAAACTTTGTTATATTCATTTATGCACAGTACTATAATAAATCTTACTTCATCAGAGTCATCATCTTCTGAAGAGCACAATTGGGAGAGATCCAACTCTTCTTCATCCTCCTCATCTTCATCTTCACTGGATACACCTTCATTATCATTTTCATTGTCATCAGCATCATCCTCATCCTCACTTGCTAAAGAATCTGAACCACTCAGCTCATCTATAAAGGACATCTTAAGGTAAAAATGTGTATTGCAATGAAATTATTATTACATGTGCAAGAATGCACTTGCCTGACCAATGTGTTGTTACAGAAGTAGAGTTTTAGCTCTCGGGGCAGCCCCAAAACTTGCACCTTGGCAGATTCACTCCATCCTAGTCTCACAGATCCTATCATACCTGCTTATAACCTTTAAACTGTGTTCACTGTAGGGGATCAAACTGTCCTTACTTGTCCTTACCTAATTGTACTCATCTAATTGTGACTGCAAAGGTAGTCTCAGCTCCTAGCCTTACCTCTCTGTTGGCTGCTACTGGGTTGACACTCTCCTGGCCACATGAGCCCTATCATAACTAATTTTAAAACTGTGTACTGATCCAGCCTCTACCACTTTGCTGTCTAGGTCATTCCACTTTCTTATCACTATGGCTACAAACCTATTTCCTAACATCACTGACTCGTCAGGGTTTTTAACTCCAAGCCGTGTCTTGTGTACCCAAGACCTGCCTCAGACAGACTTGGCCTATCTACCCTTCTCATTCTCATTCAGGTCTCCATATGGGAACCAGAAGTGTGAAGAACTAAGCTGATGGAGGTGGTCAGGGAAAATTATGTGACAGCATGTTAAGGACATGGCTATTACTAAATATAATTCATCCAACACTTAATAGTGATTCTAGTTAAGTATATTTTTAATACTTTATTATAAATAGTGAAGTATTCCTTTCTAGCAACTTTATAATCAGACTAAACTTTACAATCCTATTTAACTCTTTCAGGGTCAGAACCCCTGATCTGAGAATGGCTCTCAGGGTTGGAGAATTTAAAAAAAATATCTTATGAAATGATAGAATAGTTTTCTAAAGGTAATGAAACCAAAAGTACAAAATTTAATGGAAAACTTATGGAATTATGCTCTCGCAAAGTTAGCAGTCTCAAGAGATACCTATGCATCAGTGATTTTGCCCATTTTGAGCCCTATTTTCAGCCAATTCTATTGTTCAAGTCAACCAAACTCATAGCTATTTTACTAGTACTCCTCCTATTCTGTCAAATGAATACAAGAAACTTCCCATTTACTTATTTCAACTACCCAATAAAGTGGTCACAAATTGGCAATTTGGCCAATTTCACAAAAAATGAATTGCAAATTTAAAAATAGGGTCCAGAATAAACAATGTAGACATTCCTGGAACTAAACATTTTTCTCTGTTTATGAGTTAAGTCCTCAGGAATGACCTATATTATGCCTGCTTTCCATTTCAAATTTTTATTCACACAAAAAATAGAAGATTTACTGTTATGCAGAATACCGTTACAGCCTCTCCTCACTTAGCGACAAATAGTAGGGCCCCGCTTTACAGCGTTCCGCTAATACAGTGATTTCAAATTATGACCAAAACTCTCTATATGCGTGCGGTCTTTCTAATACTGTACTTTGTGCGCCACCCGGTTTGTTTACATTCTCTGTGAGCACATCTATTATGTCTGGAAATTTTCCAAAATTTAGAGTGTTTTAAAGTTATTGTATATTTTATATGTACAGTGGAACCTTAAATTTCGAACTTAATCTGTTCCAGGAGCTGGTTCTATAGTCGAAAAGTTTGAAAGGCTAAGCAATATTTCCCATAAGAAATAATGGAAATACAATTAATCCGTTCCAGAATAAAGTGTACGGTAGTTATTATTGAAAGAATCAGAGGTAAGACAGAGTAGGATTGCAGATAAGCAAAGGAGGCTTTAGAGTGGGTAGGGGATGTGTAGATCAAGTGTTTATGTTAAATCATATATGTGAACAGTATTCAGATGAGGTTGGGAAGTTTTCATTGCATTTATGGATTTAGAAACGGCATATGACAGAGTGGATAGGGGAGCAATGTGGCAGATGATGCAAGTACATATATGGAATAGGTAGTAAGTTATGAAGCGCTATAAAGTTTTTATGAGTATAGTGGGGCTCAGGTTAGGGTGTGTAGGAGAGAGGGAGACTACTTCCTGGTAAAAGTAGGTCTTGGACATGGATGTATGTCACCATGGTTGTTTAATATATTTATAGATGGGGTTGTGAAAGAAGTAAATGCTAGGGTGTTGGGGAGAGGGGTGGGATTAAATTATGGGGAATCAAATACAAAATGGGAGTTGACACAGTTACTTTTTGCTGATGACATTGTGCTTATGGGAGACTAAAGAAAAGTTGCAAAGGTTAGTGGATGAGTTTGGGAGGGTGTGTAAAGGCAGAAAGTTGAAAGTGAACATAGATAAGAGTAAGGTGATGAGGGTTTCAAACAATTTAGATAAAGAAAAATTGGATATCACAATGGAGAGAGGGAGTAAGAAAGAAGTGAATGTTTTCAGACATTTGGGAGTTGACGTGTCAGCTGATGGGTTTATAAAGGATGAGGGTAATCATAGAATTGATGAAGAAGAAAGGCGAGTGGTGCATTGAGGTATTTGTGGAGACAAAAAACGTTATCCATGAAGGCAAAGAAAGGAATGTACAAAAGTATAGTGGTACCAACACTCTTATATGGGTGTGAAGCCTGGGTTGTAAATGCTCCAGCGAGGAGGCAGCTGGAGGCAGTGGAGATGTCCTGTCTGAGGGCAATGTGTGGTGTAAATATTATGCAGAGAATTTGGAGTGTGGAAATTAGAAGGTGTGGAGTTAATAAAAGTATTAGTCAGAGGGCTCAAGAGGGGTTGTTGAGGTGGTTTGATCATTTAGAGTGAATGGATCAAAGTAGAATGACTTGGAGAGCGTATAAATCTGTAGGGAAGGGAGGCGGGGTTGGGGGTTGCCCTTGAAAAGGTTGGAGGGAGTGGGTAAAGGTTTTGTGGGCGAGGGGCTTGGACTTCCAGCAAACGTGCATGAGCGTGTTTGATAGGAGTGAATGGAGACAAATGGTTTTTAGGACATGACGAGCTGTTGGAGTGTGAGCAGGGTAATATTTAGTGAAGGGATTCAGGGAAACCGGTTACTTTAAAGGAGGGGTTTGGGATAGTGGCAGTTTGGAGGGATATGTTATATATCTTCATATATGCTTTTAAACTGCTGTATCTGGGTGCCTCTGCAAAGACAGTGATTATGTAGGAGTGAGGTGAAAATGTTGAATGATGATGGAAGTATTTTCTTTTTGGGTCACCCTGCCTCAGCGGTGGTGGTGGTGGTGGTGGCGGTGGCGGCGGCAGCGGCGGCGGCAGCGGCGGCGGCAGCGGCGGCGGCGGCGGCGGCGGCGGCAGCAGCAGCGGCAGCGGCGGCAGCAGCAATATTGTCTCCATATTTAATATGAAGGCACAAGCTGGCCCTAGAGTGGTTTCTTTTCTACTTTAAATAATATAAATGCCCCTCGACTATGCAGGTCATTTACCCTTTAGGAGCCAGGACTTTCATTTACGTTACTGTCAAAAAGCGTAATACGTGGCAACTAAAATGCTGGAAGCAAGGGGCTAGTAACCCCTTCTCCTGTATGCATTAATAAATTTAAAAAGAGAAACTCTCATTTTTCTTTTTAGGTCACCCTGCCTCAGTGGGATACAGCCAGTTCGTTGGAAAAAAAAATATTAACAAGATAATATAAAACTAGCTGGGAAGTTTTTGGAAAGACTAACCGTCACTAGCATTGGGCTGATCACCATTCACTTTGCGTCGCCTACGAAGACTGGCCAACCTATTGCTGCGACCACTTTTCTTTTTCACGACTGGCTTTCCATTTACACTTTCCATTACAGGATCAGAGTTCTTATCCTCTTTCTGAACTAATGTTGAATCATTGCCATTTTCTTCATCACTTTCCTGGAAATCAGAAGAATGATTATGAAATGTTTACAAATATACAGTACAGCAAGTCTGTATTTTACCATATCAGCCATTCCCCACCATCAGAGAACTTGGAATTTGAGTATTTTCAACTGTGGTCAAATTGTATACATCAGCATCAACATGGTAAGCAAAGGAAAAAAAAATCTGTCCTAATGTCACAATTTCAATCTTGCACTTGCCTGGGAATCCTAGCCTACAGTAATTAAAATCCCACATTTTTAGCCTAAAATTCATATACTGTACAAACAATTGTATTGTAATTAACACTACGGAAAAGAACAATCTGACTTTCAAGTAATTCCTTCTCCAGCATAAATTACCAAATGTCAAATGGTAAAAAACTTTCATTTCTTCTCTTTTGGGTCACCCTGCCTCGGTAGGAGACAATCAGTATGTTAAAAAAAAAAATTATTTACCTGCATATACAATTTAATCATGGAGAGAATTATGGAAGCAAGGGGCTAGTAACCCCTTCTCTGGTATATATTACAGTGGACCCTCTGGTAACGGCGGCATCAGTTAACGCCAAAATCGGATAGCAGCACGTTTTGGCGTCAAAATACAGTGGTCCTTCGATAATCATCGGGCTCAATAGTCGTCCTTTTCGGAAATCGTCATGTTATTTTCATCCAAAACATTGGCTCGCAAATGGTCGGTTGACCGCTAATAGTCGTTCGTCCTGGACGCGTACTCACGGCTCTGAGCCACGTCAGCCTCCCTTCCCAGCCAGTGTGCCATTGTTTACCAGTGAGCGATGGTCCCCTAACTTGTTCATACGAAATATTTCATAATATTCCATTCATTTTAGTGCTTGCAAGTGCTAAAAAAGCTACCATGGCTCCAAAGAAAGCTCCTAGTGCCAAGCCTTTGGTAAAGGTGAGAAATACGATTGAATTTAAGAAAAACATCATTGAACAATATGAAAGTGGCGTATGTGTGGCCGAACTGGCCAGGATGTATAACAAACCCCATACAACCATATCTTCCATCGTGGCAGAGAAAAAGGAAATCAAGGAAGCTGTTGTTGCTTGGAGAAAACTGTGGCCAGATTGTGTCCACAAGAGGGATTTTGAAAGGTTTGTGGCTGACCCTGATGAGCCTATGTCAGTTGTGAAATCTATTGTGGCATTGGGGAGTTCCATGGGGGGTGGATGTGAGTTTGGAGGATGTGGAAGAGTTGGAGGAGGACCACAATGAAGAGCTAACCACTGAGGAGCTGCAAGAGCTTCAGCAGGAACAGCAACAGATCACAGCTCAGAATCTTGCTGCAGAGGAGGAGGAAGAGAGATGGAAGAAGGTGTGTGCTTTCTTCAGAAATTAAGATTTTTGAAATGTGGGGTTGGATGGAAAGATTTATGGAGAAAAATCACCCTGAAAAGGATGTTACAAGCCATATCGGCAACTTGTTTAGTGACAGAGTCTTGGCCTATTTTTGGAAAGTTTTAAAGAGACGCCAGAAACAGAGCTCTCTGGATACTTTTTTTGCGAGACAGGACTCTAGTGACTCAAGCTGGTCCTAGTGGCATTGAGAAACAGAAGAGAAGTATGTAACCCCAGAAAAGGACTTGGTACCTGAGGTGTTGATGGAAGGGGATTCCCCTTCCAAACAGTAACTAATCCAATCTCTCTCCTCCTCCAGTCTTCCATACACTAAGAAGAATCACCACTAAAGGTAAGTGTTATGCTGTTAATGTTTCATTCATCATGTCCCATTGTATTGTTTATGTACTACATCTATATTTCACGTAAAAGAATTTTTGTTTTAATACTTCTGGGTGTCAGGAACAGATTAATTGTATGTACATTATTTCTTATGGGGAAAATTGATTCGAAAATCGTCTATTTCGATAATCGTCACACTTCCAGGAACGGATTAACGATGATAAACGAGGGACCACTGTATTGGCTCGGCTAACGCCCAAGAACTCGGTTAAGGATATTCATCTCGAATATGTCTGCGCGGCCTCAGCCGCCCGGCCTTTCCAGGACAGCTTGTGTGCCATTGTTTACAAGCCAGTGAGGACGATTCCACACATACATGCGATATATTTTGTATTATTCCATTGATTTTAGTGCTTGTAACTGCTAAATAAGCCACCATGGGCCCAAAGAAAGCTAGTGCCAGCCCTGTGGTAAAGAAGGAAAGAAACGCAATAGAATTCAAGAAAAGACTCGTTGCAAAATACCAAAGTGGAGGAGGGAGAGAGAGGGGAGAATGTGCATTCTGCAGTGATTCAGTGATTCTACGATATGTACGATACTAAAGCAGCAGGTATCAATAAAGGCTATAGAGCCAGCCAGCGATAAAGTGTAGAATTAACAGTGTAGCAAGTAAGTTAAGCGAGTAAGCAATAGAAAAACGACACGAAAGTAACTCTCCAATGTTGTTGGATGTTTATAGGGCCAATGAACATACGCCGACCTGCTATCTTCCACCACCCTAAACCTCTGCCAGTATCTCCTACATTAAACTAACTAACTAAACTAAGATCTCCAAGGTAAGTGTAAATATAAAAGTGTATGCTTTTTATTATTTAGCACACTGGCAGAGTCCCACCAAGGCAGGGTGGCCCGAAAAAGAAAAACTTTCACCATCATTCACTCCATCACTGTCTTGCCAGAAGGGTGCTTTACACTACAGTTTTTAAACTGCAACATTAACACCCCTCCTTCAGAGTGCAGGCACTGTACTTCCCATCTCCATGACTCAAGTCCAGCCTGCCGGTTTCCCTGAACCCCTTCATAAATGTTACTTTGCTCACACTCCAACAGCACGTCAAGTATTAAAAACCATTTGTCTCCATTCACTCCTATCAAACACGCTCACGCATGCCCGCTGGAAGCCCAAGCCCCTCGCACAAAAAACCTCCTTTACCCCATCTCTCCAACCTTTCCTAGGCCGACCCCTACCCCGCCTTCCTTCCACTACAGACTGATACACTCTTGAAGTCATTCTGCTTCGCTCCATTCTCTCTACATGTCCGAACCACCTCAACAACCCTTCCTCAAGCCTCTGGACAACAGTTTTGGCAATCCCGCACCTCCTCCTAACTTCCAAACTACAAATTCTCTGCATTATATTCCACACATTGCCCTCAGACATGACATCTCCACTGCCTCCAGCCTTCTCGCTGCAACATTCATCACCCATGCTTCACAACCATATACGAGCGTTGGTAAAACTATGCTCTCATACATTCCCCTCTTTGCCTCCAAGGACAAAGTTCTTTGTCTCCACAAACTCCTAAGTGCACCGCTCACCCTTTTCCCCTCATCAATTCTATGATTCGCCTCATCTTTCATAGACCCATCCGCTGACACGTCCACTCCCAAATATCTGAATACATTCACCTCCTCCATACTCTCTCCCTCCAATCTGATATCCAATCTTTCATCACCTAATCTTTTTGTTATTCTCATAACCTTACTCTTTCCTGTGTTCACTTTTAATTTTCTTCTTTTGCATACCCTACCAAATTCATCCACCAACCTCTGCAACTTCTCTTCAGAATCTCCCAAGAGCACTGTGTCATCAGCAAAGAGCAACTGTGACAACTCCCACTTTATGTGTGATTCTTTATCTTTTAACTCCATGCCTCTTGCCAAGACCCTCGCATTTACTTCTCTTACAACCCCATCTATAAATATATTAAACAACCACGGTGACATCACACATCCTTGTCTAAGGCCTACTTTTACTGGGAAATAATCTCCCTCTCTCCTACATACTCTAACTTGAGCCTCACTATCCTCATAAAAACTCTTCACTGCTTTCAGTAACCTACCTCCTATACCATACACCTGCAACATCTGCCATATTGCCCCCCTATCCACCCTGTCATACGCCTTTTCCAAATCCATAAATGCCACAAAAACCTCTTTAGCCTTATCTAAATACTGTTCACTTATATGTTTCACTGTAAACACCTGGTCCACACACCCCCTACCTTTCCTAAAGCCTCCTATTTCATCTGCTATCCTATTCTCCATCTTACTCTTAATTCTTTCAATAATAACTACCATACACTTTACCAGGTATACTCAACTGACTTATCCCCCTATAATTTTTGCACTCTCTTTTGTCTCCTTTGCCTTTATACAAATGAGCTATGCATGCTCTCTGCCAATCCCTAGGTACCTTACCCTCTTCCATACATTTATTAAATAATAGCACCAACCACTCCAAAACTATATCCCCACCTGCTTTTAACATTTATATCTTTATCCCATCAATCCCAGCTGCCTTACCCCCTTTCATTTTACCTACTGCCTCACGAACTTCCCCCACACTCACAACTGACTCTTCCTCACTCCTGCAAGATGTTATTCCTCATTGCCCTATACATGAAATCACGGCTTCCCTATCTTCATCAACATTTAAGAATTCCTCAAAATAATCCCTCCATCTTCCCAATACCTCTAACTCTCCATTTAATAACTCTCCTCTCCTATTTTTAACTGACAAATCCATTTGTTCTCTAGGCTTCCTCAACTTGTTAATCTCACTCCAAAACTTTTTCTTATTTTCAACAAAATTTGTTGATAACATCTCACCCACTCTCTCATTTGCTCTCTTTTTACACTGCTTCACCACTCTCTTAACCTCTCTCTTTTTCTCTATATACTCTTCCCTCCTTGCATCACTTCTACTTTGTAAAAACTTCTCATATGCTAACTTTTTCTCCCTTACTACTCATTCCACCAATTGCTCCTCTTCCCTCCTGCACCCACTTTCCTGTAACCACAAACTTCTGCTGAACACTAACACTACATTTTTAAACCTACCCCATACCTCTTCGACACCATTGCCTATGCTCTCATTAGCCCATCTATCCTCCAATAGCTGTTTATATCTTGCCCTAACTGCCTCCTCTTTTAGTTTATAAACCTTCACCTCTCTCTTCCCTGTTGCTTCTATTCTCCTTGTATCCCATCTACCTTTTACTCTCAGTGTAGCTACAACTAGAAAGTGATCTGATATATCTGTGGCCCCTCTATAAACATGTACATCCTGAAGTCTACTCAACAGTCTTTTATCTACTAATACATAAGCCAACAAACTACTGTCATTTCGCCTTACATCATATCTTGTATACTTATTTATCCTCTTTTTCTTAAAATATATATTACCTATAACTAAACCCCTTTCTATACAAAGTTCAATCAAAGGGCTCCCATTATCATTTACACCTGGCACCCCAAACTTACCTACCACACCCTCTCTAAAAGTTCCTCCTACTTTAGCATTCAGGTCCCCTACCACAATTACTCTCTCACTTGGTTCAAAGGTTCCTATACATTCACTTAACAGCTCCCAAAATCTCTGTCTCTCCTCTCTTCTCCAGGTGCATACACGCTTATTATGGCCCACTTTTCGCATCCAACCTTTACTTTAATCCACATAATCCTTGAATTTACCCATTCATATTCTCTTTTCTCCTTCCATAACTGATCCTTCAACATTATTGCTACCCCTTCCTTAGCTCTAACTCTCTCAGATACTCCAGATTTAATCCCATTTATTTCCCCCCACCGAAACTCCCCTACCCCCTTCAGCTCTTGTTTCGCTTAGGGCCAGGACATCCAACTTCTTTTCATTCATAACATCAGCAATCATCTGTTTCTTGTCATCCGCACTACATCCACGCACATTTAAGCATCCCAGTTTTATAAAGTTTTTCTTCTCTTTTTTAGTAAATGTTTACAGGAGAAGGGGTTACTAGCCCATTGCTCCCGGCATTTTAGTTGCCTCATATGACATGCATGGCTTACGGAGGAAAGATTCTTTTCCACTTCCCCATGGACAATAGAAGAAATAAAGAAGAACAAGAGCTATTTAGAAAAAGGAGAAAAACCTAGATGTATGTATATATATATATGTATGTGTGTGTCTGTGAAGTGTGACCAAAGTGTAAGTAGGAGTAGCAAGATATCCCTGTTATCTAGAGTGTTTGAGACAGAAAGAGACACCAGCAATCCTACCATCATGTAAAACAGTTACAGGTTTCTGTTTCACAGTCATCTGGCAGGATGGTAGTACTTCCCTGGGTGGTTGCTGTCTATTACTACTAAAAAGTGTATGTATAAAAATAAATATTAGTGTCAATATATGCTGCTATGTATGACAATCTATGTACGTAACTGTATTTGTGTATACTTGAATAAACTTATTTATAAATTAAAATGTAAATCTTTCTTATTATAAATTAAAATGTAATATTTCTTATTTATAAATTACATACATTGTTTAGGTGTGATAGTGTTGGTGGCTTTTGCTGCTGCCTCCACCACCAGTAATAAGTACAGCTTCTTTCAGTGGCCCTTATAAACCCAACAATACCACCACCACCACTTACTCCTCTCATACATTGTGACATATTTTATTCATTCTAGAGTATATATCATGTTTCTATGTTATTAATATTGTTTATTATGTTATATTGGATGAATTGTGATAGATAAGTAAGCCGTAGAGATGATATTAGTGTCATATTGAAGCATAATAAACTCTTCTTCCTCTTGCCTCCTACTCGTCTTCCATACACTAAGAGTCAATAAAGGTAAATGTGATGTTAAATGTTCATTTATCCATTTTATTAGTGCTTTATATTTATCTGTCATTGTTTTCTGTATGTACAGTGGACCCCCGGTTCACGATGCTATCGGTATCCGATAAATCCGGTAACCGATGCATTATATCGCAGAGAATTTGCCTCAGTTCCCGTTACAAAACCCAGTATGCAATGCGGTTCATAGAGACGTGTCCACATGTGGCCTGAACTGCCCCGTGTGTGCCAGTGTTTACAAGCCAGCCAGTGTGCGTGCATCTAAGGATACATTCGGTACATTCCATATTATCCATATTATCACTATTTTTGGTGCTTGTTTCTGCAAAGTAAGTCACCATGGGCCCCAAGAAAGCTCTTAGTGCCAACCCTTCGAGACCAAGGGTGCTAATGACTGTTGAAATGAAGAAAGAGATAATTGCAAAGTACAGTGGAATCTCAAAAATCGAACTTAATCCGTTCCACGAGCTAGTTCTAAATTCGAAAAGTCTGAAATTCGAAGCAATATTTCCCATAAGAAATAATGGAAATACAATTAATCCGTTCCAGAAACCCAAAAATATTCACAAAAAAAAATACATTTTATAGAGATTTATTACAGTTTTACATACACACAACAAATGCTACAGTCTTTAATTATGTATAGTAATATAAAGTAACATTTTTACTTACCTTTATTGAAGATCGGTGATGGCATCTGGAAGATGGGGAGGAGGAGAGAGGGAGTTGGGGTTACTGTTTGGAAGGAGAATCCCCCTCCCTGAGGACTTCCGGTATCAAAGCCCTCTCTGGGGTTGCTTTCCTTCTCTGTATTGTAATGCCACTAGGACCAGCTTGAGAGTCATTGGACCCCAGTCTCACAAAATAACTGTCTACAGTCCTCTGTTTCTGTCTCACAAAATAACTATCCACAGTCGTCTGTTTCTGTCTCGCAAAATAACTGTCCACAATCGTCTGTCTCACAAAATAACTCCACAGTCGTCTGTTTCTGTCTCGCAAATTAACTGTCCACAATCGTCTTTTTGTCTCACAAAATAACTCCAGTCGTCTGTTTCTGTCTCACAAATTAACTCCACAGTCATCTGTTTCTGTCTCACAAAATAACTGTCCAGTCGTCTGTTTCCGTCTCACAAAATAACTGTCCACAGTCGTCTGTTTCTGTCTCACAAAATAACTGTCCACAATCGTCAGTTTGTCTCACAAAATAACTCCACAGTCGTCTGTGGAGTTATTTATCATACTTCTGTATTATTTCCTTCTTAACATCTATGGTGTTTCTCACTTTCTTTACCACAGGGGTACCACTAGCAAGTTTCTTTGGGCCCATGGCAGCTTATTTCACAGTCCCACAAGCACTAAACACAACGAAATAATCGTAAAATGTGTGAATGAGAGCGCAGGTTAGTGTTCACTCAAGCATAAACAAAGCCAGACTGCTCACAGCGCCTGCGCGGGGACGCGGACAGAGCGGGCCAGCGGACAGGTCCCGTACCTGGCGGTCCGAAATTAGAGGCACATTCGATAATTGGGACACAGTTTGTCCAAAAAAAATGGTCTTATTTTCAAAACGTTCGATATTTGATACGTTCGATTTTTGAGGTTCCACTGTACGAAAGTGGAGTGCGTGTGTCGGAGCTGGTCAGGTTATATAGTAAACCCCAATCAACCATCTCTACTATAGTGACCAGGAAAATGGCAATCAAGGAAGCTGTTCTTGCAAAAGGTGCAACTGTGATTAGGAAACAGCGACTGCAAGTGTTAGAAAATGTTGAGAGACTGTTATTGGTGTGGATAAATGAAAAACAGATAGCAGGAGATAGCATCTCTCAAGCGATCATTTGTGAAAAGGCTAGGCAGTTGCATGACGATTTGGTAAAAAAAATGCCTGCAACTAGTGGTGACGTAAGTGAATTTAAGGCCAGCAAATGTTGATTTGAAAGATTTAAGAATCGTAGTGGCATACATAGTGTGATTAGGCATGGTGAGGCTGCCAGTTCGGACCAAAAAGCAGCTGAAAAATATGTGAAGGAATTCAAGGAGTACATAGAGGCTGAAGGATTGAAACCTGAACAAGTGTTTAATTGTGACGAAACAGGCCTGTTTTGGAAGAAATTGCCAAGCAGGACCTACATTACTCAGGAGGGAAAGGCACTCCCAGGACATAAGCCTATGAAAGATAGGCTTACTCTTCTCATGTGTAAGAATGCTAGTGGTGATTGCAAAGTGAAGCCTTTATTGGTGTATCACTCAGAAACTCCCAGAGCGTTCAGGCAAAAGAATATCCTTAAGGCTAATTTGTGTGTGCTGTGGAGGGCAAACAGTAAGGCATGGATCACTAGGGACTTTTTCTATGACTGGTTACACTATGCATTTGCCCCCAATGTGAAAAATTACCTAATTGGAAAGAAATTAGACCTTAAGTGCCTCCTGGTATTAGACAATGCCCCTAGTCATCCTACAGACTTGGCAGAGCGACTTTCTGGGGATATGATTTTCATTAAGGTCAAGTTTTTGCCTCCTAATACCACTCCTCTCCTGCAGCCCATGGACCAGCAGGTCATTTCCAACTTCAAGAAACTGTACACAAAAGCTATGTTTGAAAGGTGCTTTGAAGTGACCACAGAAACTCTATTGATTCTAAAGGAGTTTTGGAAGGATCACTTTAATAATAATAATAATAATATCTTTATTTACTACAAGTACAAGGTATACAGGCCTAGCTGACAACAATGACATATTACTACATAGAAAGCCCCTTGTTATGCTCCGCATGTCGGGCAAATTAGGTCAGTGTCCCAGGATGCGACCCACACCAGTCGACTAACACCCAGGTACCCATTTTACTAATGGGGAACATAGACAACAGGTGGAAAGAAACACGCCCAATGTTTCTACTCTGGCTGGGAATCGAACCCAGGCCCTTGCCGTGTGAAGCGGGAGAGTTAACCACCAGGCCACCAGAGCCCCAATATCCTCAATTGTATAAACCTTATAGGTAAGGCTTGGGAGGGAGTGACTAAGAGGACCTTGAACTCTGCCTGGAAAAAACTGTGAGCAGAATGTGTAGACAAAAGGGATTTCAAAGGGTTTGAGGCTAACCCTGAGAAGCCTATGCCAGTTGAGGAATCCATTGTGGCATTGGGGAAGTCCTTGGGGTTGGAAGTTAGTGGGGAGGATGTGGAAGAGTTGGTGGAGGAGGACAATGAAGAACTAACCACTGATGAGCTGCTACATCATCTTCAACAGCAAGAGGCCACACCTGAGGAAACTGCTTCGGAGGAGGGGAGAGAGAAACTGAAGAAGTTGCCTACTTCAAAGATAAAGGAAATATGTGCAAAGTGGCTTGAAGTGCAAACCTTTATGGATGAAAATCACCCTCACACAGCTATTGCAAGCCGTGTTGGCGACTATTACACTGACAATGTTGTGAAACACTTTAGGAAAGTCAAAGGAACGAGAGGTACAGGTCTCTATGGACAGATATGTTGTGCGACAGAAGTCCAGTGACTCTCAAGCTGGTCCTAGTGTCATTAAAAGAAGAAGGGAAGTAACCCAGGATAAGGACTCAACACCTCAAGTCCTAATGGAAGGAGATTCCCCTTCTAAACACTAAGACCATCCACACTCTCCCCTCCACCCATCCCATCAATCATCACCAGATCTTCAATAAAGGTAAGTGTCATGTAACTGTGCATGTCTTCTTCAGTTTGTGTGCATTAAAATTAATATTTCATGTGGTAAAAAAATTTTTTTTTCATACTTTTGGGTGTCTTGCACGGATTAATTTGATTTCCATTATTTCTTAGGGGGAAAATTGATTCGCTTTCCGATAATTTTGGTTTACGATGAGCTCTCAGGAACAGATTAATATCATGAACCGGGGGTCCACTGTATATGTATATTTAATCTTTAAAATAATATTTTTTGTTAATACTTTTGGCTGTCTGAAACGGATTGTAATTGGATTTCCATTATTTCTCATGGAGAAAATTAATTCCGCTAACAGCAAAATTGCTTAAAGGCAAGCTCTCTGGAACGGATTAATGCCGTTACCCGAGGGTCCACTGTACTAAATTTAAAGGAAAAACTTTCATTTTTTCCTTTGGGCCACCTGCCTCGGTGGGATACGGCCGGTTTGTTGAAAGAAGGGTAATTAAATTCCCAGAACTTTTGCGATCTCTCACATTTCTTGAATATGATGGATACAATTGAAACATTTCATTTTTATTACCTTCAAGTGGTTAAACTGCCTATATACTGGTAAACCTTGAACATCTGCATAAATTGACTTGCTATAGCAACATAACATACCTTTTCTGTTTCAGGAAGAAGCCTTGATAAGAATGAGGGGTCAACCAGTGATATGCGTTGCTCTAGTCTACTAGTCACATGGGAAACGAGAGTCATCAAGACCGAGACCAGAAGAGCTTGGGCCATACTTGTGTGTGATGACACTGGGAAGAAAATAGTCAATACATGAAAATACTTTTAACATGGACATTCTGGAGAGCTCAAGGTGCTGGCTGCATCTTTTAACTTTGATTCAGTTATACCATTTCATTGATAAATACGAGTACCAGATAAAATTACAATAGCCCAGAGTTTAAAGTCATTAGTCTTGAGAAAAAACAGATGAACACATTTCTTTCAATTAAAAGTAACACTGAAAAAAGACCTACAAAACAGATGGCACAGTAACTGAAGTAATGGCTTTAGGATTTTTTCTGTCCTTACATGCAATTACCTTGATTTTTGAGCCTTTGAATGCAAATAGATAAGACAGCACAGACAGCCACCATGGCCTCAGGAGTCAGGCTAAATGATAAAACAATCTTCTCTTTAGCTTCTACTGAAGAGTCACATCCATTTTGCAGTGAAGTGGGTACATGGCCATTTGGGGGTGAACCTGCAGGTGATGGAGTTCTCTCTGAAGTCTCATTATCAGCATCATCATAAGTTTCCAACACTTTTCCAAGTTGAACTAGCACATCCTGACACAGCTGTAAAATTAGCAATATGGATCACTAATTAATTTAAATATGCATGGGACACAGGTATTTACGAAATCTTTACTAACTCGAGTGGCACAGAGGCTAAAATTAACCTCAACTGATTTTGTCACTTGTTATAAAAATGTCTCCAAGGGTAAGTGGAACAGAATTCTTCCTCCGTAAGCCATGCATGTAGTAAGATGTGACTAAAATGCCGGGAGCAATGGGCTAGTAACCCCCTTCTGTAAAAATTACTAAATTTAAAAATAAATTAAATTTTTCTTTTTAGGTCACCCTGCCTTGGTGGAATATGTCCAGTTTGTTGAAAAAAAAAAATATATATAAACATCCTACATAAAATCTTTTATTTACAGTGTGTGTTTTATAAGGGCAAATTGACCACTTAAAGAGTGTAGGAACTAACTGCATTTACCAATCAAAGTATTCAGCGAGTACAAGGCAACACTGAAAAGTTCTTTAATTTGTGGGTTTGCTATTAACCCATAAATGGTCCAAGCAGATCTACGTTCATAAGCGTAGTGCTCCAAAAGTAGATATACTTTTTTACATATTTTCAAATATAACAAAAAAAAAAAAAAAAAAAAAAAAAAAAAAAAAAAAAAAAAAAAAAAAAAAAAAAAATTAGATCAATGTTTTTTTACACGTTTTCAAATGTAAAAAAAAAAAAGATCTACTTTTTTTACATACTTTCAAATGCTGAAAAAACATATGTACGTTAGGACCGTTTACGGGTTAACTGTTCCACATATGCTGCTGTGCTAAACTTCTTGAGATAGGAAACATACAACAAATTTATGAACCAACCAGGTTTTACAACCGAGACAGTATCAAAATGCCTTTAATTACATTTAGCAGAATAGACACTAACAGTACTTCCCCAGTGAGAACTAAACATCCAACATCATGAAGACAGTTTGTGCTCTTCACTGTATTAACACAAACATACATCTATGCAGTGAATTTACTTTCAAGTAGCCAAGTACGTATCTAGCACCACTGAAAACAGCACAGTAAACTCTAATTTATGCATGCAGTGAAGATATACCTAGCCAGAAAGTACCTTGCTTTCAAGGTTCTCCTCACTTGATAATTTTGCAGTCACCCTCCAATCTTGCTGTCTATAGACTGAAATGCGAAATTTGTGCTTTTACCACCCAATACATCTTTGACAGAGCCACTGGCTCAAAGAATTAAGTCATTTAAGTGCCACTACACATGCAAAGTAATGAAACAACTCATTGCAGTAATGAATGACTGTTCCAAGACAGGCATGCCAGAGTTCTGGCGTCAACTGCACATTGCAGTTACAATTACATAAGTAAAGGATAGTGAGGCTCAAGTTAGAGTATGTAGGAAAGAGGGAAATTATTTCCCTGTAAAAGTAGGCCTTAGACAAGGATGTGTGATGTCACCGTGGTTGTTCAATATATTTATAGATGGGGTTGTAAGAGAAGTAAATGCGAGGGTCTTGGCAAGAGGCGTGGAGTTAAAAGATAAAGAATCACACAAAGTGGGAGTTGTCACAGTTGCTCTTTGCTGATGACACTGTGCTCTTGGGAGATTCTGAAGAGAAGTTGCAGAGATTGGTGGATGAATTTGGTAGGGTGTGCAAAAGAAAATTGAAAGTGAATACAGGAAAGAGTAAGGTTATGAGGATAACAAAAAGATTAGGTGATGAAAGATTGGATATCAGATTGGAGGGAGAGAGTATGGAGGAGGTGAATGTATTCAGATATTTGGGAGTGGACGTGTCAGCGGATGGGTCTATGAAAGATGAGGTGAATCATAGAAATGATGAGGGGAAAAGGGTGAGTGGTGCACTTAGGAGTCTGTGGAGACAAAGAACTTTGTCCTTGGAGGCAAAGAGGGGAATGTATGAGAGTATAGTTTTACCAACGCTCTTATATGGGTGTGAAGCATGGGTGATGAATGTTGCAGCGAGGAGAAGGCTGGAGGCAGTGGAGATGTCATGTCTGAGAGCAATGTGTGGTGTGAATATAATGCAGAGAATTCGTAGTTTGGAAGTTAGGAGGAGGTGCGGGATTACCAAAACTGTTGTCCATAGGGCTGAGGAAGGGTTGTTGAGGTGGTTCGGACATGTAGAGAGAATAGAGCGAAACAGAATAACTTCAAGAGTGTATCAGTCTGTAGTGGAAGGAAGGCGGGGTAGGGGTCGGCCTAGGAAAGGTTGGAGGGAGGGGGTAAAGGAGGTTTTGTGTGCGAGGGGCTTGGACTTCCAGCAGGCATGCGTGAGCGTGTTTGATAGGAGTGAATGGAGACAAATGGTTTTTAATACTTGACGTGCTGTTGGAGTGTGAGCAAAGTAACATTTATGAAGGGGTTCAGGGAAACCGGCAGGCCGGACTTGAGTCCTGGAGATGGGAAGTACAGTGCCTGCACTCTGAAGGAGGGGTGTTAATGTTGCAGTTTAAAAACTGTAGTGTAAAGCACCCTTCTGGCAAGACAGTGATGGAGTGAATGATGGTGAAAGTTTTTCTTTTTCGGGCCACCCTGCCTTGGTGGGAATCGGCCAGTGTGATAATAAAAAATAAGTAAAGGTGCTACAGGATGAAGTGCCCCAGTTAACTGTAAATGCAAGATGAGTCAATTGTGGCCATCTGTGGCAAATAATTTCTCTGGTTTTTCCTTACAAATGAATTAGGTCTAGAAAACTGTGGCTCTGACATGTAGTAAGATATGAAGGTTTTAAAGATATGCATGAAGTTGTACATGAACCGTTAATTAAAAGAGGATGACGAAAAACCAACTGCAGAAAATTTGTTAAGGAGCTCAACCCCCAGTTATAAGAGAAGCAGATGAAAGAGTGAAGAAGAACCACCTGGAGCTAAACAGTTCTGCAAGTAATTCTGTTGCTGGCAAATTTAGATTTTTTCACTGGAGAGGAGCCACATCAGGAAGAATTGTTCCTCAGTGGAATCTGGAGCAATCAATGACGTCTTCTCGTCAGCTCTATAAAGTATTGCACGGAAAAAGTAGACTATGGACTATTACAGAATACTTGAGCACTCCACTACAAAATTCAACTACTAACAAGAACCACAGCCATCCACCACATCCCAGTAGGGCCACATCAAACCCTCTCCACACACTTCCAAATCAACAAGCAACTAGAAGTAAGATAAACAGTAGTAATCTGTACAAAACAGAACATAACCCTATTTTCCCCATAGGCTATTCACTTCAAGTAATGCTAATTTCTATAAAGCAGCAATTTTCACTAACATATCTCACACCTTAAGAAGGAAATGAAGAGGGATAAGTTACTGTATGTACACAATTATTTAGCTTCAAGATTATTTTGTACACTTACCCTAGCAACTTCCTCAGTGGCTCTGTTATTAACAAAACAGGAGACAAGAGTAAGTAGGGTATGCAGAAACATTCTTTGATGGTGTGAGGGAGGCTCATCATTGCCATCCTCAACTACGTTCTCATAGATGGCTCGACTCTTATCCAGCAGTCTCTTTAGGTTACCCTCCGCTCCTTCAACATTCTTCTCACACGTTAGCCTACGGAATGTTAATTTAAAAGGTTAACTAAAAAATGTCAAGATATCCATGAACTAATTACAGTAAAACATAATAAAGCAAATAATCTTTCACATCTGATAACCCACAAAATATGCCTTATGATCATCATAATCTCCGAGAAAGCTGTTATACACAAAGTTAATAAACACTTTACCAACAAAAACTTATGAAGTGTACATAACGAGTTGCAAGGGAAGGAAAAATTTTATACAGTGGACCCTCAGTTTTCGTGATTAATCCGTTCCAGAGAGTCTGACGAAACCAGAAAATCATGAAATAATGGAAAATCAACAAATCTGTTTCAGATACCCAAAAGTATTAACAAAAAACACATTTTATAGAGAATAACTATAGTTTTACATGCAGAAAACAATGGGAAATAAATATAAAGCATTAATGAAATTGATAAATGAACTTTTAAATCACTTATACCTTCACTGAAGAGTCTTGTTGGCATATGGAGGGAGGAGAGTATTGTTTGGAGACAAGACAAAATGCTTAAATGTGATGCTAATATCAACTCTACGACTTATTTATCTATCTATCACAATTCATCTAATATGACATAATAAACAATATTAACCCTTTGACTGTTTTAGTCGTATATATATATATACACGTCTTACGAGCCATTGTGTTTGACGTATATACATTGGACCCTCGACCAACGATATTAATCCGTTCCAGAGAGCTCGTCATTAGTTGAATTAATTTTCCCCATAAGAAAAATGGAAATCCAATTAATTCGTTACAGACATCCAAAAGTATGAAAAAAATAATATTTCACATGAAATATACATTTTCCTACACAGAAAAAGAAGGATACATGCACAATAAATACTGTACTGTACTAAATGAAGAATAAATGACACTTACATTTATTGAAAATGTATTGATGAGATGGGAGGGGGGGAGATGGAGGTGTATTAATTTGGGAACAACTTGAGAGTCACTGGACCTCTGTCACACCAAAAATCTGTCCATTGAGCTCTTCCAGAACAGGCCTGTTTTGTCACAACTGAACACTTGTTGGAGTTGAAATTTTTCAGCTTTGCTATGCCTTACCACACTGTGTATGCCACTACAATTCTTAAATCTCTCAAACCAACCTTTGCTCTCCTTAAATTCACCACTATGAGCACTAGTTCCAGGCATTTTTTCATGTACCTGGGAGTTAGTTTACCAGTGTGGGTTGCATCCTGGGTGACAAGATTAAGGACCCCAATGGAAATAAGTTACAGTCCTCAATGACGCATGGACTTTCTTGGGTTATCCTGGGTGACTAACCCTCTGGAGTTGATTGTTTCTCGGTAATTGTTTCTCGTTAAGCCACACCAACAACACACACTCCACATCTTCGAGTAGTACAGCTGACAGTGGTGCAGCAGCAGCTGACCATGGTATAGCAGCAGCAGCTGACCATGGTACAGCAGCAGCAGCTGACCATGGTACAGCAGCACCAGCTGACCATGGTACAGCAGCACCAGCTGACCATGGTACAGCAGCACCAGCTGACCATGGTACAGCAGCACCAGCTGACCATGGTACAGCAGCACCAGCTGACCATGGTACAGCAGCACCAGCTGACCATGGTACAGCAGCACCAGCTGACCATGGTACAGCAGCACCAGCTGACCATGGTACAGCAGCACCAGCTGACCATGGTACAGCAGCACCAGCTGACCATGGTACAGCAGCACCAGCTGACTGTGGTATGATAGTATTTCGATAGTATTTCTCACCCTTTTTACCACAGGGTTGGCACTAGAAGCTTTCTTTGGGCCCATGGTGGCTTATTTAGCAGTTACAAGCAGTAAAAACAATGGAATAATACAAAATGTATCAAGTGTATGCGTGGAACCATCCGCCCTGGCTTGTAAACAATGGCACACTATCTGAAGGCAGGGCAACTGAGGCACTCAGGCTGGATGGACAAGTTCGGGACGAACCATGTTGGTCGAGTTTTTCATCGTTGGTCGGGCCAAACTTTTTACACTCAAACGCATCGTTAGTTGAATTTATTGTTAGACGATGCCTTCATTGGTTGGGGGTCCACTGTATACTCAAAAATTCTAGCGGCTTCAAATCAAGCAGGAGAAAGCTGGTAGGCCCACATGTGAGAGAATGGGTCTGTGTGGTCAGTGTGCACCACATAAAAAAAATCCTGCAGCATGCAGTGCATGAGAAAAAAAAAATACTCCAACAGTGTTTCTGGATTAAACTGCCGACTGAGGTGTATTTTCGTATAGTATTTATGGTTGTATTCTTGTTTTCCTGGTCTCATTTGATAGAATGGAAAACATATTATGGAAATAGAAGTGAGTTTGATTAGTTTTACTATGAAAAGGATCTTGAAATGGAGCTCAAAGTGGCAGAAATGTTCAATTTTTGCTGATGTTCAAGAGTAAGCATTGTCCAATAAATGTCCAACAAGCGATTCTAACATGCAGTCATGAATGGGTTGACATTATTTAAACAATTATTACAATATTGCAGTAGTCTGCATAACAGTAAATCTTCTATTTTTTGTGTGAATAAAAATTCAAAATAGAAAGCAAGAGGATTATATTAGGGGACTGGAGACATGACTGATGAACAGAGTGAATGTTATTTTAGTGCCAGGAATGTCTGTATTATTCATTCGGGACCCTATTTTGAAATTGACATTTTTTAACCCTTTCAGGGTCCGTCCCGTAGATCTACGGCTTTACGTTCAGGGTCCAAACCGTAGATCTACGCCATGAGCTCAGCTCACTCTGATAAACTGTGAGTGGTACATTTGGGCCTAGATATGAGAGAATACATCTATGTGGTATGTGTGCACCACATAAAACAGATCCTGCAGCACACTGTGCATAATGAGAGAAAAAAAATGAAATCATGATTTTTCGATTAAAACAGCAACTTTGCAGTGTTTTTTCGTATGTTTTTTATAGTTGTATTTGCGATTTCTTGGTCTCATTTGATAGAATGGAAGTCATATTACAGAAATAGAGATGATTTTGATTGGTTTTAGCATTGGAAATGGCTTGAAACTGAGCTCAAAGTAGCGGAAATGTTAAATTTTTGCCGATATTCAAGAGTAAACAAACGACCTCACACGTCTAATACACATCAGCTGGTGGGTCTAATATACATTCACAAATATGGTGATATTTATACAATTATTACAGTATTGCATAACAGTAAATCTTCTATTTTTTGGTGTGAATAAAAATTCATTATGTGAATAAAAAATCAAAATGGAATTTATTTGTAAAGCCTCAAAACATAACTAATGAACAGAGGAAATGTTAGTTTAGTGCCAGGAATGCCTACATTGTTCATTCTGGACCCTATTTTGAAATTGGAATATTTTGAACTCTGTGTTAAATTGGCCAAATTAACAATTTCCAATCACTTTATTTTGTAGTTGAAACAGTTGACTTGGCGATTTCTTGTGCTCAATCGACAGAATATAAGTAATACTAGTGAAATAGCTAAGAATTTGGTTGATTGGAATAATGTAATTGGCCTAAAATAGGAGTAAAAGTCGGCAAAATCGCCGATTCGTAAATATCGCTGACACATCAAAATTCGCGAGAGCATAATTTCGTCAATTTTCCACCAATTTTCGTACTTTTTGTTTTATTACGTTCACAAAAAGATTCTCTACGATTTCATAAGAAAAAATAACATTTTTTTTTTTAAATATCTTGGACACTGGTGCGTGACTCCAGATTTGGGCCTTGGACCCTGAAAGGGTTAATTTGCACGAAATTGGCCAAATTGCCAATTTCTGACCACTTAATAGGGTAGTTGAAATCGGTAAATGGGCAGTTTCTTGTACCCAATCGATAGAACAAATGGAGTTCTAAAGAAACAGCTATGAGTTTGGTGGACTGGAACAATGGAATCGATCGAAAATAGGGCTCAAAGTAGGCGAAATCATCAATGCGTAAATGTCATCGAGGTCGCTAACTTCGCGAGAGCTAATTCTGTAAGTTTTCCATCAAATTTCATACTTTTGGTGTCATTACCATCGAGAAAAGATTCTGTATCATTTCATAAGAATTTTTTTTGTTTTTCAAATATTTTGCGACACCAGGAGACACCTCAGTATTTGGGGTTGTGACAGTCAAAGGGTTAATAGAAACATGATATATACTCTAGAATTGATAAAATATGTCATTACGTATGCGAGGAGTGGTGGTGGTGTGTTGTTGTTGTTGTTGTTGTTGGGTTTATAAGGGCCACTGACAACATAAGCTGAACATATAGTGGAGATGGTGGCAGCAGCAGAGGCCACCACCACTATTCACACTGAAACAATGTACGTACATACATAATTTATAAATAAGAAATATTTACACTTATCTTGGAGGAGATGTTGGTATTGGTTTAGGGTGGTGGAAGATATGCACGGTGGCACATCTTGTCAGTGGCCCTATATACCTCCAACAACAATATAGTTAGCTAGTTAGTTTTGAGTCTTACTTTTTCTATCGCTTAATCACTTACTTACTTGCTACACTGTTAATGCTACACTTTATCGCTGGCTGGTGCTATAGCCTTTATCGACTCCTGCTGCTTTAGTATCTTACATATCGTAGAATCACTGAAGATGGCACAATCTACCCTTTCTCTTCCTCCACCACTTTGGTACTTTGCTACGAGTTCTTTCTTGAATTCTATCGTGTTTCTCACCTTCTTTACCATATGGCTGGCACTAGGAGCTTTCTTTGGGCCCATGGAGGCTTATTTAGAAGTCGCACACAATAAACAAGCGCAAAAAACAATGGATTATTACAAAATGTTTCGTACAACCTCACAGGGTAATGTTTACTCGCTGATAAACAATGCCACACTGACTCAGAATGGTGTGTGGGAGGCTTTGTGTGCATGCAGGCACTTGGATGTGTCCGTACAACCGATGAAACCAGAGGGAATGAATGAAAACAGACTATATTTTGATGATGTGTCCGTACAACCGATGAAACCAGAGGGAATGAATGAAAACAGACTATATTTTGATGAAAAGAAGTCAGTGATAACCGAAAATCCTGAAATCAGAGGCTAACGAAAACAGAGGGTCCACTGTACTTGAAAAATCAACGAAATGGCAAATTAAAAAATACCATTGGAATTCTCTTCAAATAATACTTACTGAGTGTATAATAATGTACTGTATTTGCAAAAAGCACGCTCAACATGACACACAAAATTTTAACTTACGCTCTAAGGTAGTGTGCTGTGGCCAGTAGAGGTTGGTCAGCAGTAGTATAGACAGTGGCCAAGTTACTGTGAGTCAGGCCACCCTCAGGAGAATAGTGCAGAGCCTAGAATGTCAAAACATTCACAGGCAATTTTTTTTTTTTTGATCAATAAACAAGTCATCTTGATAAGATATAAATGCAATGACTTCAACTTATGTATTTAGTATAAGTTTCCAGCTTGTAGCTATAGTGAAAATACCAATTTTTATAACTTTGGTAAAAACAAATCAGTAAAATTATGATATCTGTATGCATGACAGATAGTACTTCAAAACCTAACATTTTTAAGATTTACTTGCCATATGACAAAGGCGAGAATCCTGCCAGAGAGCAAAATGTTTAACAGGATTCTGTTGTGCCCTTGTATAATAACTGTACTGCATATTACTAATCTATAAAAGTGTAGACGAAAAAACTGCTTTCAAAATCCAAAACACTGTAATGCTTAATTACCAAATGAACTAACCTGCAAATAGTAGCGAACAGGAAAATGGTGTGGAGGGGGAGATGGAAGATCCAACATGTAGCGGGTTAAGTCACCAAGAAACGTGAGGAATCTATGCATAGATTCACTGGCATTCTCTCCAGCAGGGGAAGCAACCGAACTTTCTTCTTCATCTACAGTGAAAAAAAAAAAAAGTAAAGTACAGTGAACCCTTCGCTAACGATATTAATCCGTTCCTGAGAGCTCATCGTTAGACGAAATCATCGTTAGCTGAATTAATTTTCCCCATAAGAAATAATGGAAATCAAATTAATCCATTCCTGACACCCCAAAGTATGAAAAAATTTTTTTTTTAACCACATGAAATATACATTTTCCTACACACAAAAAGGAGACATGCACAATTACTACTGTACTAAATAAAGAATACATGACACTTACCTTTATTGAAGATTTGGTGATGATTGACTGAACAGGAGGAGGGAAGCTATTGTTTGGAAGAGGAATCCCCTTCCATGAGGACTTGAGGTAGCAAGTCCTTTTCCAGGGTTACTTCCCTTCTTTGAATGCCACTAGGACCAGCTTGAGTCACTGGACCTATGTCGCACAACAAATCTGTCCATAGAGGTCTGTACCTCGCGTTCCTTGAAGATTTGCCTAAAATGGGCCACAACATTGTCATTGTAATAGTCACCAGCACGGCTTGCAATAGCGGTGTTAGGGTGATTTTCCATAAAGGTTTGCAGTTCAACCCACTTTGCACACATTTTCTTAATCTTTGAAGTAAGCAACTTCAATTTCTCTCTCCCCTCTGAAGCAGTTTCCTTAGGTCTGGCCTCTTGCTGTTGCAGATGCTCTTGCAGCTCATCAGTGGTTAGTTCCTCATCGTCCTCCTCCACCAACTCTTCCACATTCTCCCCACTAACCTCCAACCCCAGGTACTTCCCCAAAGTCACAATAGATTCCACAACTGGCATAGGCTTCTCAGGGTTAGCCCCAAACCCTTCAAAATCCCTCTCTTCTACACATTCTGGCCACAATTTCCTCCAGGCAGAGCTCAAGGTCCTCTTAGTCACTCCCTCCCAAGCCTTACCTATAAGGTTTACACAACTGAGGATACTAAAGTGATCTTTCCAAAACTCTGAGGTCACTTCAAAGCACTTTTTTGTAGAGTTTTGTGTAGAGTTTTTTTTTGAAGTTTGAAATGACCTGCTGGTCCATGGGCTGCAGGAGAGGAGTGGTATTAGGAGGCAAAAACTTGACTTTGATGAAGCTCATGTCCCCAGAAATTCGCTCTGCCAAGTCTGAAGGCTGACCAGGAGTACTGTCTAATACCAGGAGGCACTTAAGGTCCAATTTATTTTCCAGGAGGTAATTTTTCACAGTGGGGGCAAACACATGGTGAAACCAGTCATAGAAAAAGTCCCTAGTGACCCATGCCTTACTGTTTGCCCTCCATATCACACACAAATTAGCCTTGAGGACACTGTTTTTCCTGAACACACTGGGAGTTTCAGAGTGATACACACATAAAGGCTTCACTTTGCAATCACCACTAGCATTACCACACAACAAAAGAGTAAGCCTGTCTTTCATAGGCTTATGTCCTGGGAGTGCCTTTTCCTCCTGAGTAATGTAGGTCCTGTTAGGCATTTTCTTCCAAAACAGGCCTGTTTTGTCACAATTAAACACTTGTTCAGGTTTCAATCCTTCAGCCTCTATGTACTCCTTGAATTCCTGCACATATTTTTCAGTCACTTTCTGGCCTGAACTGGCAGCCTCACCATGCCTCGTCACACTATGTATGCCACTACGATTCTTAAATCTCTCAAACCAACCTTTACTGGCCTTAAATTCACTCTCCATCACCACTAGTTGTAGGCATTTTTTTAATTAAATCATCTATCCGTTTATTCACACCAATAACAGTCTCTCAACATCTTCGAGTACTTGCGATCTCTGTTTCGAAAACATACTTGCACCTTTTGCAAGAACAGCTTCCTTGATTGCCGTTTTGTTAGCCACAATACTAGCGATGGTTGATTGGGGTTTGGTATACAACCTGGCCAGCTCCGAGATACGCACTCCACTTTCGTACTTTGCAATTCTCTTTTTCTTCAGTTCCAAACAATTCTCACCCTTTTTACCACAGGGTTGGCACTAGAAGCTTTCTTGGGGCCCATGGTGACTTATTTTGCAGTTACAAGCACTAAAAACACTGTGATAATATGAAATGTACCAAATGTATGCGTACATGCAACCACACTGGCTGGCTTGTAAACACTGGCACACACGGAGCAGCTGAGGCGCGCTCAGGCCACACGTGGACGCGTACTGGACAAATCACGTTGGGCGAGTTTTTTATCATTAGCCAGGCCAAAATTTTTACACTCAAACGCTTTGTTGGGTGGATTTAACATTATGCAATGTATTCGTTAGCCGAGGGTCCACTGTATTTACAAAGAAATATGAAAACTTACCAAACTACAGTAAGTATTCAATTTTCAGACATTCTCCTAACAGAATTCCTTTAACCATGTTCTGGTTTAGATAATTATCTCTACATGGACACCAGACAAGAGTTTATGGATACTCAATTACACTGAATAAAATCAGGGTAATTATATTTAAAAATCAGCAATTATAATAATCATAACTACAACTAAAATATAATTACAGCTAAAGTGGGTAAAAATGTTATGGAGGGAGTAGTAGGTAAATTTGGGGTGCCAGGGGTAAATGTAAATGGGGAGCCTTTAATTGAGCTATGTGTAGAAAGAAATTTGGTAATAAGTAATACATATTTTATGAAAAAGAGGATAAATAAATATACAAGGTATGATGTAGCACGTAATGAAAGTAGTTTGTTAGATTATGTATTGGTGGATAAAAGGTTAATGGGTAGGCTCCAGGATGTACATGTTTATAGAGGGGCAACTGATGTATCAGATCATTATTTAGTTGTAGCTACAGTTAGAGTAAGAGGTAGATGGGAAAAGAGGAAGGTGGCAACAACAAGTAAGAGGGAGGTGAAAGTGTATAAACTAAGGGAGGAGGAAGTTCGGGTGAGATATAAGCGACTATTGGCAGAAAGGTGGGCTAGTGCAAAGATGAGTAGTGGGGGGGTTGAAGAGGGTTGGAATAGTTTTAAAAATGCAGTATTAGAATGTGGGGCAGAAGTTTGTGGTTATAGGAGGGTGGGGGCAGGAGGAAAGAGGAGTGATTGGTGGAATGATGAAGTAAAGGGTGTGATAAAAGAGAAAAAGGTAGCTTACGAGAGGTTTTTACAAAGCAGAAGTGTTATAAGAAGAGCAGAGTATATGGAGAGTAAAAGAAAGGTGAAGAGAGTGGTGAGAGAGTGCAAAAGGAGAGCAGATGAAAGAGTGGGAGAGGCACTGTCAAGAAATTTTAATGAAAATAAGAAAAAAATTTGGAGTGAAAGTATGGATTTGTCCGTTAAAAACAGAGTAGGGGAGTTAGTAGATGGGGAGAGGGAGGTATTAGGTAGATGGCGAGAATATTTTGAGGAACTTTTAAATGTTGAGGAAGAAAGGTAGGCGGTAATTTCATGCACTGGCCAGGGAGGTATACCATCTTTTAGGAGTGAAGAAGAGCAGAATGTAAGTGTGGTGGAGGTACGTGAGGCATTACGTAGAATGAAAGGGGGTAAAGCAGCTGGAACTGATGAGATCATGACAGAAATGTTAAAAGCAGGGGGGGATATAGTGTTGGAGTGGTTGGTACTTTTGTTAATAAATGTATGAAAGAGGGGAAGGTACCTAGGGATTGGCGGAGAGCATGTATAGTTCCTTTATAAAGGGAAAGGGGACAAAAGAGATTGTAAAAATTATAGAGGAATAAGTTTACTGAGTATACCAGGAAAAGTATACGGTAGGGTTATAATTGAAAGAATTAGAGGTAAGACAGAATGTAGAATTGCGGATGAGCAAGGAGGCTTCAGAGTGGGTAGGGGATGTGTAGATCAAGTGTTTACATTGAAGCATATATGTGAACAGTATTTAGATAAAGGTAGGGAAGTTTTTATTGCATTTATGGATTTAGAAAAGGCATATGATAGAGTGGATAAAGGAGCAATGTGGCAGATGTTGCAAGTTTATGGAATAGGTGGTAAGTTACTAAATGCTGTAAAGAGCTTTTATGAGGATAGTGAGGCTCAGGTTAGGGTGTGTAGAAGAGAGGGAGAATACTTCCCGGTAAAAGTAGGTCTTAGACAGGGATGTGTAATGTCACCATGGTTGTTTAATATATTTACAGATGGGGTTGTAAAAGAAGTAAATGCTAGGGTGTTCGGGAGAGGGGTAGGATTAAATTATGGGGAATCAAATTCAAAATGGGAATTGACACAGTTACTTTTTGCTGATGATACTGTGCTTATGGGAGATTCTAAAGAAAAATTGCAAAGGTTAGTGGATGAGTTTGGGAATGTGTGTAAAGGTAGAAAGTTGAAAGTGAACATAGAAAAGAGTAAGGTGATGAGGGTATCAAATGATTTAGATCAAGAAAAATTGGATATCAAATTGGGGAGGAGGAGTATGGAAGAAGTGAATGTTTTCAGATACTTGGGAGTTGACGTGTCGGCGGATGGATTTATGAAGGATGAGGTTAATCATAGAATTGATGAGGGAAAAAAGGTGAGTGGTGCGTTGAGGTATATGTGGAGTCAAAAAACGTTATCTATGGAGGCAAAGAAAGGAATGTATGAAAGTATAGTAGTACCAACACTCTTATATGGATGTGAAGCTTGGGTGGTAAATGCAGCAGCGAGGAGACGGTTGGAGGCAGTGGAGATGTCCTGTCTAAGGGCAATGTGTGGTGTAAATATTATGCAGAAAATTCGGAGTGTGGAAATTAGGAGAAGGTGTGGAGTTAATAAAAGCATTAGTCAGAGGGCAGAAGAGGGGTTGTTGAGGTGGTTTGGTCATTTAGAGAGAATGGATCAAAGTAGAATGACATGGAAAGCATATAAATCTATAGGGGAAGGAAAGAGGGGTAGGGGTCGTCCTCGAAAGGGTTGGAAAGAGGGGGTAAAGGAGGTTTTGTGGGCGAGGGGCTTGGACTTCCAGCAAGCGTGCATGAGCGTGTTAGATAGGAGTGAATGGAGACGAATGATACTTGGGACCTGACGATCTGTTGGAGTGTGAGCAGGGTAATATTTAGTGAAGGGATTCAGGGAAACCGGTTATTTTCATATAGTCGGACTTGAGTCCTGGAAATGGGAAGTACAATGCCTGCACTTTAAAGGAGGGGTTTGGGATATTGGCAGTTTGGAGGGGTATGTTGTGTATCTTTATATGTGTATGCTTCTAGACTGTTGTATTCTGAGCACCTCTGCAAAAACAGTGATAATGTGCGAGTGTGGTGAAAGTGTTGAATGATGATGAAAGTATTTTCTTTTTGGGGATTTTCTTTCTTTTTTGGGTCACCCTGCCTCGGTGGGAGACGGCCGACTTGTTGAGAAAAAAAAAAAAAAAAAATTCAAAATGGAAAGTAAGCGTAATAGAAGAGGGGCCTGGAGACGTGGCTAATGAAGAGAACAGTGCAGTACAGTGCCTGCACTCTGAAGGAGGGGTGTAAATGTTGCAGTTTAAAAACTGTAGTGTAAAGCACCCTTCTGGCAAGACAGTGATGGAGTGAATGATGGTGAAAGTTTTTTCTTTTTTGGGCCACCCTGCCTTGGTGGGAATCGGCCATTGTGATAATAATAATAATAATAATGTTATTTTAGTGCTAGGAATGTTTGTACTGTTAATTCTGGACCCCATTTTGAAATTGGCCTTATTTGAATTGTGTATGAAATTGGCCAACTTACTAACTTCTGATCACTTTATTGGGTAGCTGAAATTGGTAAATGGGCAGTTTCTTGTACTCAATAGATAGAACAAAAGGAGTTTCAGAGAAATAGCTGAGTTTGGTAGACTGGAATCCTGGAATTGGCCAAAAAAAGGGCTCAAAGTGGGCGAAATCGCCGATGTGTAAACGTCGCCAAGATCACCAACTTTGTGAGAGCACAATTCAGGCAGTTCATCAAATTTCGTATTTTTGGTGCTAATACCATCAGGAAAAGATTCTCTATCATTTCATAAGAAAAATAATATTTTTTTTTTTAAATTCTTCGACAGAGCAAGTTTGTGAGCAGGGGTTTCTACAGTGAAAAGGTTAATACTGAAAGAATTAAGAGTAAAGACAAAGTAGACTTGATGACTAGGAGGTTGTACAAATTTAGGTACAGGGGCAGGGATCATCCCAGGAAAAGGAGGAGGGAGGGGTATAAGTGGTTTTGCATGCAAAGAGCTTGGACATCCAGCAGGCTTTTTTTTGAGCATGTTTGAAAGGAACGAGCAGAGGGAAGTTGTACTGACTTGACGAGCTGCTGTCAGCATTTCACAAAACTAAACTGAATGTACTACATAGATAAAAATACAAGCGAGAGTGAAAAGCCCATATTACTAATCATAACCTAATTGCCTCTTCAAGTTATATGAAATGTGGAAATTCATTGCCATCAGAGTGAAACTGCATACATCTTTACCCTCTGTGTTGATATAGGCTTTGGCCAACTAATTAAATAAGTTAACCAATTTAATAGCATTTCTGCGTTAAATGTTAGGTATAGCATAATACAGTGGACCCCCGGTTAACGATATTTTTTCACTCCAGAAGTATGTTCAGGTGCCAGTACTGACCGAATTTGTTCCCATAAGGAATATTGTGAAGTAGATTAGTCCATTTCAGACCCCCAAACATACAAGTACAAACGCACTTACATAAATACACTTACATAATTGGTCGCATTCAGAGGTGATCGTTATGCGGGGGTCCACTGTATTGACTTCATTTTTAATTATTGCTTTTTCTCCCTTACAACACCTCTTCAATTTATTAAAAACCATACAAGGCTTCCTAAAATGAATAAATCCATAATAAAAGCTAAAGAAAACTAAAACGATTTTTATTCCTGAATGAACTAACCATTACTCGGATTAGGCAATAAGTCTGCCAGACGAAACTGTGGTTGAGCTGAGGACGAAATGGCATGTAATAGCTGGTGGTAGTAGGCCACTCCAGTCCAGAGGTGATTATGTACCCAACATGCTTCACTACTTGTCCATGTATTACCCTGAAACCAAAAAAATGGGATTTATAAACATTTAAAAATTTTAAACTGGCTAATTCTTCTGGAAATTATAAACGTCTATAGTATTTCAAAATAGTTAAGCAATCATACCTTCCTCATTTTTTTTGCTGAAGTCAGTGGCTCATAAAAGACTTTGCGCCAGAGTATTTCCTCCATGCGGCGTGCTTGGGGACCAGGGGACATCAAAATAATTCGTTCACATGCATCTCTCAGCCTGGCTCGCACCCCAACAGCCTGAGCTGTGAACAAGGCCCCCACCACTCCTGCCTCTCCCAGTGCTGCATTTGCACGACGAACACACTCGCTCACATGCCTAAGTACAGTACAACAAATATTGGCATTTGGAAAGATGCAATAAAGTGACATGCAATCATATTACATTGTGTAATATACAGAAGAGTACAGTACTGTATGTTGCATTAACAATGTTGCTATTATATCGTAATACAGTAATACACTGCAACAAAATTCATTAGTGTATTACTGTAAATCTTCAATTTAACGGATCACTAGAGAGGAGATAGTGTCTAATAATGCAGACTGTCTAGTAATTCCTAATAATGTTACAAAACAGAAGAGAAAAGGTACTGTTTTACTGTATGCTAAGTGTAGTACTATACACAATTTACAGATATAATAAGCATTAAAATTAAAGAAATTAAAAGTACATTAGAATAATTTTATTTACCTTTTGTGATGGACAAGAAAAAAATAAAAACTGCTGTGTCTAATGGTGACTTGGAACAACTTTTATATCGAATTAGAAGACCCGTGAAACTCTGATGGCCTACTTGTAGACAACTGTATAAAACACGTGCCATTTTTAAAAACGAAAGATGGTGTTCTAGTAGCAGCAAACAGGCTACACACAAAACAGAACTGTCTGAGTTTTGTACTTGGCACATAGAAATAAACTTTAGTTAACAGCAGGATAGGTTACAAAAGTCACCAGTAAGTTGTGATATGCTTATGTTTTTAATCCCAAATTTTCTCCTTTCCTTCAAAGCTAGTCTCACTTGTGGGGGTATCCAGATTGTTGGGGAAAAAGGGACATCTCAGAATGTAAGAATTTCTACTGAATAAAAGTAAAGACATACAAGGGAAATTTTTTGCATCAAACACTCAATAAGACATACTTGGATCACCGATCTGCCCCTAATTTCATTTAATTAACTGACTCCAGTTTATGCTTTGTTTATGTTAATATTGGGAACTTAATCCAACCTACAGAGCTTAACTTCAAATTTCCTCATAAGAACCTCAAGTCTCGCAACTGAGACAGAACTAGTCTTGCCAACTATGATAGCACCATATGCTGGCTATTCTATCTCCAACACATCAATGACACATCACCCAAACACAAATATAGTATATGTAGTACCCTTTCAATATGACCTAGATACAAATATGAAACATTATCTAGATTATCTCTTACGTCAAAACAAATGAAAACCACAGCTTAAGCAAACATCTTACACTACACAAATTTCACTATCTTACCTACATACAAGCTTAATAGAATACCAGTGATCTCAACATCACCACCACATCAGTGATGGGTCAAGAGCTTCTGATATTTTCCTACTGGCAAAGAGTTCTCCCATATATATATATATATCAATTTATTAAATTTATTAGCAAGCATTAACCTTACATCAATGGTATATAATACCAAAAAGTTGATGAATAAGATATGTGCAACACCTGGGTATCTTTATTTATGAAGACGCTCCACCATCTAGCGAGTTTTTCAATGCAATGTTGAGAATATATACTGGAGACAGTTTAAGAATTGGAGAGGAAATTTTGAGGTGTACAGACATTCAAACTTTATAGAAACGTACAGTGCCTTAGCTTAATAAAATAGAAGTAGATGAATGTGGCTGGAGATTTAGATAATGGACCCAATGGAGAGGTGCAGCAACTGATGACAAACTCGCAGGTGATTGGCATCCTAGGTAATTTACATTATAAATGATAATTGTACTTATGTGTACCTGTGTCTGGATAAACTTACTAGAGGAAGAGTTGTTAAAGAGTTGTAGAAGATATCCACTATACCAAGATTCCACAGTACTGCTGTGTAAGACAACTATCATTACATTACGGTGCCCCATGGCCTGGTGACAAAAGCTCTCGCTTCACACAGCCAGGGTCCAGGTTCGATTCCTGGTGAAGGGGTGGAAACATTGGACGTATTTTCTTACACTGGTTGTCTATGTTCACCCATCAGTAAAATGGGTACCTGGGTGTTAGTAGATTGATGTGGGTTGCATCCTGGGACAAAACTGACCTAATTTGCCTGAAATGCTCTGCATAATAAGCAGTTTTCTATATAGAAGCATGTCACTGATGTCAGCTAGGCCTGTATTTTTAAGGTTATAATCATGAGTGACTTCTACTGTAACTTACAGCTAGGCTTTAAATATTAAGATAACTGTACCTAAATAAATAAACTTACTTATGCAAGTCTCCAGCCACATGCATATACTACAGCTTTATCAAGACTGGCAAGCTTATTTAGGCATATTTACACATAATAACCCCCTTCTCCTGTATATACATATTACTAAATGTTTGGCGTGTTGAAAGAAGATTTACACATAAGTACGATTATCATAGTGTAAATTACCTATGGCCCCAATGGAAATAAGTCACCTTTGGGTTACCCTAGATTCTCTACACATATATGTATTTGTGTACACCTGAATAAACCTACTTAACCCCCCAAAAAGTCAAAGTGACTTATTTCCATTGGGTTCAGTTCAGGAACTGAACACGCCTATCAAAGCTGAGGGGGTTGAACCCCTAAAGTTACCTCTCCAATTATCTCCAGTACATAGTCCCGATATTGGGAAAATATAAATATATAAATAAATAAATATAAATTACACACACACACACAAACATATATACATACACTGGAATATCTCTTTGTTTTTATAGACAAAGGTCCTCTGGTGTTGGACACGTCTTATTCATGAATAACTAACTTAACCTAACCTGTTTTGTTGAATAACTGGTGGATATATTTCACGTCACGGAACCTGCCGTCTGGATAACTCGTATGGTTATGCAATACTAAAAAACTTCGAGTTAACCAAAGAAATAAAAAATGTACCTAAGGTCTTAAAAATGATTAAGGAAGATCTTAAACGAATGGGTAAAATTCCATCTTGAAATTAAAAACCTACCAACTGGAAAGTTATAATGTATTTTATTTCAACAATCAGAAAAGCAATACCATGACGAAATAAGAAATACAAGAGAGAATGAGAAATACTCGAGACAACATAAGATTGTGGGAAAGACCTCGAGCCTCGTCTAAAATTAATAAACTATTAGGCTGACATTTTCCCCATATTAAATACGGAATTCCGAGTACAAATGCTTCTATTTACCTTTCAAAACACCACTAAATTTCACTAGATAACCTTGACCTGACGTCATGGATGATGTAGCAGGTGGATGACGATAACATAAGACAACTTAATACTCTGCTACTCACTTGTTAAGCTTCTTCACTTGCTCTAGGTTGTCAGCCCTCTCCCCTGTGGTCAGTGTTGATCTCCTCATGGCCCTGTTGCTTCATCATATCACAATCCTGCGAGAAATGCGACGAGAAAGCTTCCCGAGCCTACCATCCGACATCTTCCTCGAGGCGGCCCACCTCTCTAAACTTACCACATATTAAATCTATCATCCACAAACCTCAAAAATTGCCTCAAATTAACCCAAATTCATTATACTCGAAAAATATTCATCAGGTCGTTATTCAACAAAGTGACAGGGGGTTAAAATGGCATTAATACTAGTCGTTTTATACGTGAGCTCTCTGCGGCGGCAACTTTAAATAGGGTAAAATGGACAAGCTGAAATATTGGCAGCATATATGGAAAAATTAGTCTACACAGCGGTTACAATGGTTAATTTTGTATTCATTCCACGAGACGATCATTCCAGGAACCCTGGATGCACAGTGAACATACAGGACACTATCCACTTCAAGTGGGTTATTAGTCACCATTGCCTAATCGGTAACTTTTAACCTGATAATTCAACCAGGCCAAATGCAATTTATCAATTATATTTTGGACAGTAACAGATGTAAGGTTGATCGGTTTAATAAGGTTTAAATAATAAGATATTACAAGGACCCAAGTGTAAATTAGTCAGACTTTTTTGGGTTATCCTAGGTGATTTACACTATGTATGATAATTGTACTAATGTGTACTTGTGTCTAAATGACCTTACAAATTTTGCAGCTTACCAGTGCGTAGTCACCCTCAGCTCACAACTGAGTGACCAGGGTTCGATCCCGAAACGAGTGGCTACGTTGGGTCTGGTGGCTAAAGCTCCCGCTTCACACACGGAGGGCCCGGGTTCGATTCCCGGCGGGTGGAAATTCCGACACGTTTCCTTTCACCTATTGTCCTGTTCACCTAGCAGCAAATAGGTACCTGGGTGTTAGTCGACTGGTGTGGGTCGCATCCTGGGGGACAAGATTAAGGACCCCAATGGAAATAAGTTAGACAGTCCTCGATGACGCACTGACTTTCTTGGGTTATCCTGGGTGGCTAACCCTCCGGGGTTAAAAATCCGAACAAAATCTTATCTTACTGTCCCTAGCAGTAAGTAGGTACCTGGGTGCTACCCGACTGTTGCGACTGGCATCCCGAAGAGGGTGCTAGTATATCTTAGATATAAGCTGAGGTAGGACAAAAAAAAGGTAGACTACGTAGCGAATATTAGTATTATTTTCTTAGTAACCATTATTATTATCAATATTATTATTAATAATAATAATAATAATAATAATAATAATAATAATAATAATAATAATATTGATAATAATAATAATAATAATATTATTATTATTATTATTATTATTATTATTATTATTATTATTATATTCACAAGAGAGCACTAATCATATTAAGATAAGATTTCTTCGGATTTTTAACCCAAGAGGGTTAGCCACCCAGGATAACCCAAGAAAGTCAGTGCGTCATCGAGGACTGTCTGTCTTATTTCCATTGGGGTCCTCAATCTTGTCCCCCAGGATGCGACCCACACCAGTCGACTAACACCCAGGTACCTACTTGCTGCTAGGTGAACAGGACAACAGATGTGTGAAGCGAGAGCTTTGCCAGCCAGGCTGGATGGCCACATTGAGGCACTGGAACATGAACATGGTCGCCTCTGGGTTCCTGGTTTTGTCAGCGAGTCTGGAACCCAGTTCCTTGAGGAAATGTGTGGCGTTCTTTCGCCATGATCTCAAGGTCTATGATCCCACTGGGACAAATTATACTGATGGCTTATGTCTCGGTACTTGAAGATCTTGTACTCCTCCCTCTGATCTACAGCACCTCCCTTTTGCCCAGCACTGTGACGGATGTAGGGATCATCCAGCGGCGACACACAGGTGTAGTCCCATGCTAAGAGCTTGCCATTCTTCCAAGGATAGATGATCCCGCCGGGTGTGTGTACTCACCAAATTGTGGTTGCAGGGGTCGATTCATAACTCCTGGCCCCCCTTCACTGGTCACTAGGTCACTGTCTCCCTGCTCTATGAGCCTCATCATACCTCTTCTTAAAGCAATATATGGATCGGGGCTCCACTACATCACTGACTCTCCAGACTATTCCACTTCCTGACAACTCTATGACTGAAGAAATACTCCATAACATCCCTGTGACTCATCCGAGTCTTCAACTTCCAATTGTGACTCCATGTTGCTGTGTCCTATCTCTGGAACATCCTGTCTCCGTCCACCTTGTCAACTCCTCTCAGTACTTTATATGTCGCTATCATATACCCCCTCTTTCTCCTGTCATCCAGTGTCGTCAGGTCGATTTCCCTTAACCTCTCCTGGTAGAACATACCCCACAGCTCCGGGACTAGTCTCGTTGCAAACCTTTGCACTTTCTCTAATTTCTTGACGTGCTTGACCAGTGTACTCACCTATTTGTGGTTGTAGGGGTCGAATCATAGCTCCTGGCCCCGCCTCTTCACTGATCGCTACTAGGTCCACTCTCTCCCTGCTCCATGAGATTTACCAAACCTCGTCTTAAAATTGTGTTGCATTGTATTGTATTTACAACTAAGTAAATAAGGTTAACACTATTTTTATTATATTCATAGGGAGCTCTAAAGTCCGCAGGGCTATACAGCGCTTGAGAGAATGGAAGGCAATCAGGTTCAATCCACGAAAGAAGAGGTCAGGTTCAATTCCTTTGATCAAAGCCCCTCAGATTAACTTTCATTTATGTAAGGAATTACATGTTCTTGATGTTTCCTGGGCAGGATTTCTAAGTTTATACACGACATCCTGTGTGTGTGAGGCAGCCAGGATGTTGTGAGGCAGTGAGGATGCAAGGAAAGATTACCAAAATTAAGTACACTTGAAGTGTACGGTTACCTTATTTGTATACCATTGTTATACGGTGGGAACACCTGCAGTGTGCAGCTGCCTTATTCTATGGTAGTTAAGTGGTGCAGTGTGAGACTACATGGTATTTCGCATTATGTATACTTTCAAAGCTACTGGAATCCTATTCCAGGGATTGAAATGTATCAGAGTAGAGATGTACAGGTGAAAAACAGCCTTAATGAAATTCATAGTCGATAAAATTTGAACCTAAAAAAACAAGAAATCAACCACAACGCTATATAATTCCTCCACTCTTTATTCTCTGCATATTATTCCCATCACACACATTGATCGGACACAATATTTCCACCGTGACTAGCCTCATCAAACTACAGCGTTCAGTGACTATGCCTCACCCACAAACAGAGGTGTTGGTACTGATGCTACAATAGCGTATTTCTCAACATTCCTGTGACTTTACTCTTTCGTCGATTTTATAATTCACCTCATCTTTCATAAACTCATCTGATGATACATAGTCTACCTAATAACTAAATACAGCCTCTCCCTTCAAACTTCTTTCTTCACTCTTTCATTCAACGAAATTTTAGTTACCCACCTTGGTCTTCTCTGGGTTCAATTGTATCTTCAACATGTTCCACACTTCCAAATCCCACCATTCTCCCAAAAATCACTGTGCCATCTGCAAACCGCAACTATGACAGCTTCCCCTTGATATCCTATTATTATTATTATTATTATTATTATTATTATTATTATTATTATTATTATTATTATTATTATTATTATTATTATTATTATTATAAAACACAACCATTAACCTCCACTTAACCCACAATGGAGTGTCTTGTAGTTTACTCCTTATAAAT
>NC_091309.1:7680386-7695386 GCF_038502225.1 Cherax quadricarinatus
ACACCACGCTACACACCACCACGCTACACACCACCACGCTACACACCACCACGCTACACACCACCACGCTACACACCACCACGCTACACACCACCACGCTACACACCACGCTACACACCACCACGCTACACACCACCACGCTACACCACCACGCTACACACCACCACGCTACACACCACCACGCTACAAACAACCACGCTACAAACAACCACGCTACACAACCACGCTACACACAACCACGGTAAACACGACCATAATGGCTGAAAATATCGGAGTGTATAAACCCAAGTGTTCAAAATCTCGGGGTGTTTAAACCTGAGAGGTTCACACACCACAGAATATTCCATGGAGGTCTAATTAACGTTCCCATAATATGACCAACCAAAACAAAAACTGCCTCGTCATTTTACATATCGATAGCAAAAAAAAAAAATTAAGTTTTACATTACTTTCTTACAAATAAATATTTTGCCGACCCTTAAATAAAAATTCGTCTGTAATAATTTCGCTTATTTCAATTTGCGTCGTACAAAAGCTCTTAACAAAAACACAAAATCAATTGCAGTGATAAAAATGTAATATATATATATATATATATAAAACCACGGGAGTTTTAACCATTGTTTGATTTAAATAGCATATCAAAAACAAATAAATTAAAGGATATAAATCTATACATACTTTTTTCTACTTCCATGTAATTTTTACCGGAAATTCCGTATTGAGACCCTAAAAAAAAAAAAAAAAAAAATTACAACCCGACTTACATAATATTTTGAAATAAAGGTTTTTCCTTGTCAGTTGGTTTTATGTAATAAAAATATTATTTCCGTTCATTTATCAAATTCCTAAACCATATAATTGTTAGGAATTTAGTAGGTAATTTATGTTTGTTAACAAAAAAAGATTTGTAAACAACGAAGCATATTATTCCGGTATGGGGGGGGCGGAAAAGGTAAGCACAAACGCATATTTAAAATATAAATAGTTGGCGTTTAAATGCATTATTGCTTAACATGACAACAAATATGAATAAAATATTGAAAATGCCGATCCCACTGCAGTGACTTCCATTAAGTTGAGTCCAGTGTAGTCAGTCTCTCTCTCTCTCTCTCTCTCTCTCTCTCTCTCTCTCTCTCTCTCTCTCTCTCTCTCTCTCTCTCTCTCTCTCTCTCTCTCTCTCTCTCTCTCTCTCTCCCACTCACTCTGTCTCTCTCTCTCTCTCTCTCTCTCTCTCTCTCTCTCTCTCTCTCTCTCTCTCTCTCTCTCTCTCTCTCTCTCTCTCTCTCACTCTCTCTCTCTCTCTCTCTCTCTCTCTCTCTCTCTCTCTCTCTCTCTCTCTCTCTCTCTCTGTCTCTCTCTCTCTCTCTCTCTCTCTCTCTCTCTCCCACTCACTCTCTCTCTCTCTCTCTCTCTCTCTCTCTCTCTCTCTCTCTCTCTCTCTCCCCCTCCCTCTGTCTCTCTCTCTCTCTCTCTCTCTCTCTCTCTCTCTCTCTCTCTCTCTCTCACTCTGCTCTCTCTCTCTCTCTCACTCCTCTCTCTCTCTCCCACTCCTCTCTCTCTCCCACTCCTCTCTCTCTCCCACTCCCACCTCTCTCTCTCTCTCTCTCTCTCTCTCTCTCTCTCTCTCTCTCTCTCTCTCACACTCTGTCTCTCTCTCTCTCTCTCTCTCTCTCTCTCTCTCTCTCTCTCTCTCTCTCTCACTCTCTCTCTCTCTCTCTCTCTCTCTCTCTCTCTCTCTCTCTCTCTCTCTCTCTCTCTCTCTCTCTCTCTCTCTCTCTCTCTCTCTCTCTCTCTCTGATAATTAGTTTCCACCTGAAGTTTCCAGTGATCAATCTAGTTAGATCGCTAGTAATAGTACTACTTAGGTCACTAGTAATAGTATTAGTTAGGTCACTAGCAACAGTACTAGTTAGGTCACTAGTAATAGCATTAGTTAGGTCACTAGTAATACTGCTAGTTAGGTCACTAGTAGTGGTATTAGTCAGATCACTAGTAACGGTACTAGTTAGATCACTAGTACTAGTACTAGTTAGGTCACTAGTACTAGTACTGGTTAGATCACTAGTAATAATACTAGTTAAGTCACTAGTAATAATATTAGATCACTAGTAATAGTACTAGATAGGTCACTAGTAATAGTTAAATCACTAGTAGTAATACTAGATAGATCATTAGTAACAGTACTAGTTAGATCACTAGTGTGATGAATGGTTTGAAAAACCGACAAGTTGAAGATTGAGACACTTATGCAGCATATGGAAATCTTTATTCAGGAAACGTTTCGCCACACAGTGGCGAAACGTTTCCTGAATAAAGATTTCCATATGCTGCACAAGTGTCTCAATCTAGATCACTAGTAATGGTACTAGTTAGGTCACTAATAATACTAGTTAAATCACTAGTGATAGTAATAGATCACTAATAATAGTTAGGTCACTAATAATACTAGTTAGATCATTAGTAATAGTACTAGTTAGGTCATTAGTAATAGTATGTTAGGTCATTAGTAATAATACTAGTTAGGTCACTAGCAATAGTATTAGATCACTAGCAATAGCACTAGTTAGGTCATTAGTAATAATACTAGTTAGATCACTAGTAATAATACTAGTTAATCACTAGTAGAGGTACTAGTTAGATCAACAAATCTATTACTAGTTAGAGCTCTAGTAATATTAAATGATCGCTAGTAATAGTCCTAGTCAGGGTTCTAGTAATAGGCCTAGTCAGGTCTCTATTAATAGCCCTAGTCAGGTCTCTACTAATAGCCCTAGTCAGGTCTCTACTAATAGCCCTAGTCAGGTCTCTACTAATAGCCCTAGTCAGGTCTCTACTAATAGCCCTAGTCAGGTCTCTACTAATAGCCCTAGCCAGGTCTCTACTAATAGCCCTAGTCAGATCTCTACTAATAGCCCTAGTCAGGTCTCTACTAATAGCCCTAATCAGGTCTCTACTAATAGCCCTAGTCAGGTCTCTACTAATAGCCCTAGTCAGGTCTCTACTAATAGCCCTAGTCAGGTCTCTACTAATAGCCCTAGTCAGGTCTCTACTAATAGCCCTAGTCAGGTCTCTACTAATAGCCCTAGTCAGGTCTCTACTAATAGCCCTAGCCAGGTCTCTACTAATAGCCCTAGTCAGGTCTCTACTAATAGCCCTAGCCAGGTCTCTACTAATAGCCCTAGTCAGGTCTCTACTAATAGCCCTAGTCAGGTCTCTACTAATAGCCCTAGTCAGGTCTCTACTAATAGCCCTAGTCAGGTCTCTACTAATAGCCCTAGGTCTCTACTAATAGCCCTAGTCAGGTCTCTACTAACAGCCCTAGTCAGGTCTCTATTAATAGCCCTAGTCAGGTCTCTACTAATAGCCCTAGTCAGGTCTCTACTAATAGCCCTAGTCAGGTCTCTACTAATAGCCCTAGTCAGGTCTCTACTAATAGCCCTAGTCAGGTCTCTACTAATAGCCCTAGTCAGGTCTCTACTAATAGCCCTAGTCAGGTCTCTACTAATAGCCCTAGGTCTCTACTAATAGCCCTAGTCAGGTCTCTACTAATAGCCCTAGTCAGGTCTCTATTAATAGCCCTAGTCAGGTCTCTACTAATAGCCCTAGTCAGGTCTCTACTAATAGCCCTAGTCAGGTCTCTACTAATAGCCCTAGTCAGGTCTCTACTAATAGCCCTAGTCAGGTCTCTACTAATAGCGCTAGTCAGGTCTCTACTAATAGCCCTAGTCAGGTCTCTACTAATAGCCCTAGTCAGGTCTCTACTAATAGCCCTAGTCAGGTCTCTACTAATAGCCCTAGTCAGGTCTCTACTAATAGCCCTAGTCAGGTCTCTACTAATAGCCCTAGTCAGGTTGCCAGTAACATTCTTTAGTTATGCAGATATAATTATCCGATTTTTCACAGTAAAAGTCGCAGTTAGTTTCCCGTAGAGTTAGTCCACAGTATACCTGTAACATTATCTTAGGCCACTCTTAGGTATATATATATATATATATATATATATATATATATATATATATATATATATATATATATATATATATATATATATATATATATATATATATGAGTGACATATTTCACTCAGATTATATATGCCATGAGTTCGCTGTAATCCCTATTTTAGGGATTAAATTATTCTGGTGGTAAAAAGGTTACCATGCAGCCTTAATGACCCTCGTGCAGTCGATGGGCTCTAAACCTCATTAACCAATCAACTAACCTCTCGTTATATATCCTTGGATTGGTATTTTAGCAATGTTGTTGGTTCAAGTCACTGTGTGTGTGTGTGTGTGTGTGTACTCACCTATTTGTACTCACCTATTTGTGGTTGCAGGGGTCGAGTCCTAGCTCCTGGCCCCGCCTCTTCACCGGTTGCTACTGGGCCCTCTCTCTCCCCGCTCCATGAGCTTTATCAAACCTCGTCTTAAAACTGTGTATGGTTCCTGCCTCCACTACGTCATTTTCTAGGCTATTCCACTGCCTTACAACTCTATGACTGAAGAAATACTCCTACATCTCTGACTCATTTGTGTCTTCAACTTCCAATTGTGGCCTCTTGTTTCTGTGTCCCCTCCCTGGAACATCCTGTCTTTGTCCACCTTGTCTATTCCACGCAGTATTTTATATGTCGTTATCATGTCTCCCCTGACCCTCCTGTCCTCCAGTGTCGTCAGGCCGATTTCCCTTAATCTTTCTTCATAGGACATTCCCCTTAGCTCTGGAACTAACCTTGTCGCAAACCTTTGTACTTTCTCTAGTTTCTTGACGTGCTTTATCAAGTGCGGGTTCCAAACAGGTGCTGCATACTCCAGTATGGGCCTGACATACACGGTGTACAGTGTCTTGAATGATTCCTTACTAAGGTATCGGAAAGCTGTTCTCAGGTTTGCCAGGCGCCCATATGCAGCAGTATGTGTGTGTGTTTGTGTGTGTGGTATGTGTGTGTATGTGTATATGTGTGTGTATGTGTGTGTATGTATGTGTGTGTGTGTGTGTATGTGTATGTATGTGTGTGTGTGTGTGTGTGTGTGTGTGTGTGTGTGTGTGTGTGTGTGTGTGTATGTGTGTGTATGTGTGTGTGTATGTGTGTGTGTGTGTACTCACCTAGTTGAGGTTGCGGGGGTTGAGTCCGAGCTCCTGGCCCCGCCTCTTCACTGATCGCTACTAGGTCACTCTCCCCGAGCCGTGAGCTTTATCATACCTCTGCTTAAAGCTATGTATGGATCCTGCCTCCACTACATCGCTTCCCCAAACTATTCCACTTACTGACTCACTGTGGCTGAAGAAATACTTCCTAACATCCCTGTGATTCATCTGTGTCTTTAGCTTCCAACTGTGTCCCCTTGTTACTGTGTCCAATCTCTGGAACATCCTGTCTTTGTCTACCTTGTCAATTCCTCTCAGTATTTTACATGTCGTTATCATGTCCCCCTATCACTCCTGTCCTCCAATGTCGTCAGGATAATTTCCCTTAACCTCCTCCTCTCCTGACTAGTCTTGTTACAAACTTTTGCACTTTCTCTAGTTTCTTTACGTGCTTGGCTAGGTGTGGGTTCCAAACTGGTGCCGCATACTCCAATATGGGCCTAACGTATACGTATACGTGTGTGTGTGTGTGTGTGTGTGTGCGTGTGCGCGCGTGTGTGTGTGCGTGTGTGTATGCGTGTGTGTGTGTGTGCGTGTGTGTGTGTGTGTGTGTGTGTGTATGTGTGTGTATGTATGTGTGTGTGTGTGTGTGTGTGTATGTGCGTGTGTGTGTGTGTGTGTGTGTGTGTGTGTGTGTGTGTGTGTGTGTGAGTGTGTGTGTGAGTGTGTGTGTGTGTAAGTAATGGAAAATTAGAGAATAGGGAGGAAAACAAAAATCTGATTAGGGAAAATAGTCCTACCTTGACAACTCTCCGGGAGAGACTGAAACGTCGTCCGAAAATTTCTCTCCTCAATACGGATTTTTGGTGACTTGTTCCAGCCACGGTATTGTGAGTTTATTTTTTTTTTTTTTGGATCATTAGGTTTCAAATCACCAAACAAGAACGCCCCGGATAATACGGTGGTGACCGATTATCAAACAATATTTTCCGATATTATAGTTGTAAATGCACAGTTGTGGCGAAAGGTAAAATAAAAATGGCACCTTATTTTTTGCTTTTTTGGAGACTTCTTCCGGTTACTCTTTTGAAGTGCCACATGGCACTCTACCAGGACAAGTGCTCAGTGCAGTGTGGTATAGTAAACAATGTGTAATCATTCTGATAAATATGCAAAATAACCAGTGAAAGATTATCAAGGAATAGTAAAAAAATAGAAAGCTTATAAGGCTGTTCTATTATTTTTACCATTCCTTGATAATGTGAGAAATCACGAAAGCGCTTGGAATTTCAATATTTTTTTCACTGTAGTTGTTTTGCATATTGTGATATCGCCTGTTTACTGTGATCTTACTGTATTCCGATAAGTATGTCGCTTTTAATATGTATGCAATGAGAGCAACAATGTTTGTATACGAATTTACTTTAATCCTAATAGGCTTATAGCTGGGAATAAATTATTCTTGATTGGTGAAGAACAGATGACATGTAGTCTTGATTACCCAATTAACAATTCAACAATGATAAGCTTGAGCCTTCAAGCTTATCAACTTTCTTCCCCATCAACTGTACTGTTGCTTAGTAAGAAATGGTTATAATAATAACCATTAATATTTAAAGGGGTGGACCAGTAAGCCAGCGGAAGGCCTCGGTCAGATGACCAGAAGCTCCAGCTGCCTAAGACCCGCATCAGGAAGCACTTGTCCTGTTTCTTGACCAACCTTATTATGGACATCTTGTACTTTTTTCAAATACATTCTTGAGTCTTTATATTAAACCTTCAGATACCTAACCTACGAAAGCTTATAAAAGCGTTTTAGCCCAGAGATAAAAATTTTAGCCCAGAAATAAACTTTTAGCCCAGAGATAAACGTTTTAGCCCAGAGATAAACATTTTAGCACAGAGATAAACGTTTTAGCCCAGAGATAAACGTTTTCGATTAATGAGTTAACCCGTATGTTATGAAGGTCTGTTTACTAGCTTCACTTAGACCATTGTCGTTTATACTCACAATAATCTGTGTTGCTGCCTATAAGCGTCTCCATCACATTCTTCCGTAAGAGACATGAACACAGATTAGCACTGTGGTAGGCCTACTGGCTATTTTAAGCAGGTTCTTTAATTAACCGGACAAGGAGTAGATTAAAAAAAAAAGCAGTTATCGGATTTGTTGATAATTTGTAGACGTAAATTAATGAAAAACGTTAACATCAGTGATTATCAAGGTAGATACGTAGATTTAACATAATTTACAGCGGAAGGGAAGACTTTTGAAAACCGGAAAGCAAGTGAGTGTCGTCATTTGCAATTATTTTTACACAAGTTATTCATACAGTAGACATAATTTTCGAGACTGCACTTGTTTTACCTCCTGGAATCTAATTAAAACTAATTAGCAAAAATATTATTAAGCATTGTAACCAGCATTCATTAGTCAAAAATAAATCTGACATAAATAGTGAGTCGCTTGTCCTGGGGGAAAAAAGATAAAAGAGCATTATAATCCGTATATGAAGCCGACTGTGGTAGATGTTGGGATTTTAGCAATGCCATCAAAGAGAATATTAATGAAGCACGTAAGCTTATTAGTATAATCCTGGAAAAAGTATCAGAACCCCCTGCCGCCTCCTCTCTTAAACAAAATACTTGTACGAGTGTTCCCCGTCACTGGTGCTCCCAAACAATGATGCATCGTCTCAAAGTAACTTTTCTTTTATATATAGAAGATACGTCCGTAAGGTGTATTCTTGGCCAGAGAAGCGGATTGTTCACTCACGAACACAAGCCGAGTCGTTCTTCTGAGAGATGAGAGGTCCGTGAGGCGTATTGTGGGTCAGAGTTGGATCATTCACTCATGAATACAAGCCGAGTCGTTCTTCTAAGACTTCCGGCGCTATATAACCACTCCTTGCAAGGAAGATCGCTGGAGGTTAATGGGAGGTTTTAGGATCAAGGAATTGACCCCGTTTTCTCCTTTCCTTGAATCGAGTCTGAATCATGTACCTTGTTTCTCAGGCTCTGTATGACCCCCTACGGATTTAGCACTCCCCAATATGTACTCACTCGGGAGGAAAACAAAGCCTTTTTATCTTTTTTAAATCGATTTCCTGACAAAGATGTCGTTCACACACACACACACACACACACGTGTATACAGTTTTCTTGAGAACTTTCACAGCTTCTGCTGCTATTTCTGCTTATGCAATGAGGGGAGGGTTGGTGGGAGGGAGGATTGGTGGGAGGGAGGGTTGGTGGGAGGGAATGTTGGTGGGAGGGAGAGAGGGAGGGATGGTTCGTGCGTTGATCGTGTATGACTGAATATATTGTCCATCCCTCCAAGCCTGCCTTTGTTCTTACACAGCTCAAATAGCTCAAATGGTTTCCTCTTGATGGGTTGCTAATGGCTAGTGTGAAAAACGTGGTCTTTGTTGACGTGGGTGTGTATTCACTCAGGAAAAACGTGGCCATTGTTGACGTGGGTGTGTATTCACCCAGAGATGTACATCTGTAAACGTATAGAGAGGCTAATTCAATCTATTTTTAAAGGGATTAAAATATTCCTGATAATTACAGCCTTAAAAAACTACATTTACGACTCAGACGGCACAAATCTAACAAACTGAACCCTAAAAAATAATTCACACGTAGGAGAGGGCACTTTAAATGACGTGTCGGCTCGCGTGAACTATTGTCAAATCAGGGAGGACCGAAACGATGCCTAGGGTTTCCTCTCTTAAGTGTGTGTGTGCCACGGTATTGTTCCAGAGCCGGTATTGTGACTTTTATTGTAGTGGAAGCTACCGTAGTCGTGAGAGCGTAGAGATAAACTTTCCAATAACTAAATTACAAAACAAGAGGATGCGTATAAATGATTGAGACTGCTGAAGCACGCAAGACACTTGGAAGAGATGAGGTATTACTGAGATACTTGTGTGTCATTCAGACGAGGTATTACTGAGACACTTGTGTGTCATTCAGACGAGGTATTACTGTATTACAACCCAGGAATCCAAAGGCCTGTTATCCTGGGTGTAAAGGGAACAAAATAAACACAGCAGAAAAACTTTTGACTTACATTATCCTTCACCAAGTAAGAACAGAAGTATGTACACTATATACACTATGTACAACAATAGGTATTAGTGCACTCCACGGTAAGCAAGGCAGAATAGAAGCCATTAGAGAGCAGACCGTGCTTCAACCACCTCTAGAATGGGAATGACAAGGGCAGACAGGCAGGTGGTACCCACAACACCTCTGCGATTGCCAAAACCATCTTCTCATTGGCTTGAACCTGGATACTGATCGAACGACGGGGCCCCATCATCCGACCCTTAGTACTGGTTCGCTGGTTGGGGGAGATAGCCTTTCAATGAGGGTGTGTACATGCGCCGAACAAAGGTTACGTACTCTTTGCATGCCACATACTGATACACATGTGTGTCATTCAGACGAGGTATTACTGAGACACTTGTGCGTCATTCAGACAAGGTATTACTGAGACACTTGCGTATCATTCAGACGAGATATTACTTAGACATTTGTGCGTCATTCAGACAAGGTATTACTGAGGCACTTGCGTATCATTCAGACGAGGTATTATTGAGACACTTGCGTGTCATTCAGGCGAGGTATTACTGAGACACTTGTGTGTCATTCAGACGAGGTATTACTGAGACACTTGTGTGTCATTCAGACGAGGTATTACTGAGACACTTGTGTGTCATTCAGACGAGGTATTACTGAGACACTTGTGTGTCATCCAGAAGCGGTATTATTGAGAAACTTGGGTATCATCCAGACGAGGTATTACTGAGACACCTGGGTATCATTCAGACGAGGTATTACTGAGAAATTTTGGTATCATCCAGACGAGGTATTACTCAGATAACTGCACGATTTTATCATCCAGATCCCTCAAAAAACTCAAAGTTATATCTTCTTTTTCTTCCTGTGTGCATTTTGGGCACTTACAGCAAGACAACTACTGAATGAATGATGGAGAATGTATTTTCCTTTTTTTTAATCACCCTACATCTGTGGGAGACGTCCAGTGTGTTAAAAAATCGAATAATTTTTTTGTGTTCTTCCATACTCTAATAGATGTCAATATTAATCTTTTTTTCCATGTATAAATTTGCTTTACTATATTATATTACATACATTAATAATGATAAAGGAAGTTTAACAATAAAATACATATGAGCCACAATAAATAAAAATAAAATGATTCGTCACAAGAAATAAATGTCACAGGTGTCCTTGCCTTTTTTTTTTTTGGACATATTAACTCTTCAAAGGAAGGGGGCCTTGATGCTGACTCTTGATCCTTGAATCAACTCTAATTAGCTCCCATTTCTTTAGGCGCTGTATCACCTCTACGGGTTTGGCGCTCACCTATAATTACAACAATGTTTGGAAATCCAGAGTTGAATATTCGGTCGAGTTTTCTTCAACGTTAAAATTAGGTGACTTTCTGAATTCTGGCTGGGTATTAGCGTTGCTGTATGGCCCATACAGGTTTAGCTTTTGATTTTAAATAGAATTATGACAATAAATAATAATGTTAATAATAATAAATATAATAATAAATAACAGTAATAATGATAATAATATTAATGATAATGATAATAATTATAATGATAAAAATAGTGATATTAATAAAAATTATAATAATAATAATAATAATAATAATAATAATAATAATAATATTAATGATAATAATAATTATAATAATAATGATGTTAATAATTATAATGTTAATAATAATAATAATAACAGTAATAATAATTGTAATAATACTATTAATAATAATAGATCTTAGCACTGGGAAGTCTTGCTTCATAGTTAATTTCATCGTTGAAAATTTTAAAAGAAAATGCCTAAACTCTGACACAGTTTTTTTTCCGTCCAATTAAAGAGGTTAGATGATGAGGCCACGAAGGAAGGAACTTGTTACCTATAAGTTCAACCAACCATTTCACGGGTGGGGATAGAACCCGCGATTCTATCCCCACCAGTGGGATGGTTAGTTTGCAGTCGTGTCATTACGATTTCGTGAATCTTGCTCACACACCTGGAGGTATGTCAACACTTGTGGGTCGCATCCTGGGGGAAAACCTAGGACATTCACGCCCTGGATTATTTTGGCTTATAACCCCTCCGGGTTTACCAGTCCGAATGAAATCGTTGAGTCTAAATCTCAATTATTGCCCCTATAGTCAATGACAGTCTTCGTTGTCAGTCTTATTTTCAATAATTGTTCCTTTAGCTCTAGAAGGTCAAATAATCAGTGGACTTTTCCCTGAAAGCAGTATTCAAAACTGACAAATTCTGTCATTTACAGCTTCAACGTTATTAAAGTTATGAAATTGATACCCAGGATGCTCAGATGACTACGCAAACCCTTCCTTTTGAAAGCGTCTTTCAAGTGTCCTTCCTGACTACGCAAACCCTTCCTTTTGAAAGCGTCTTTCAGGTGTCCTTCCTACTTATCCCCCTAATATAAGTTTCACTATCATCTTAGGTTAGATGTAACTCTGCGGTGCAGCGAAGCTTTCTTTCAGTTACAACTCCTAGAAATCTCCTATCTGTACTCACCTGTTTGTAACTGCAGGGATGGAGTGCTGCTCCTGGGCCCTCGCCTCTCCACACCCCGTTACTGCATTCACACTCCTGACTGCCAACCCTATTATACCTATTCTTATATTATTATTATTATTATAATTATTATTATTACTATTATTATTATTATTAGTAGTAGTAGTAGTAGCAGTAGTATTGGTATATTATTATTATTTTTATTGGTATTATTATTTTTATTATTATTATTTTTACTATATTCATATTATTACCATTACTATCATTATTATTACCATTACTATCATTATTATTACCATTACTATCATTATTATTATTATTATATTATTATTATTATTATTATTATTATTAGTAGTAGTAGTAGTAGTAGTAGTAGTAGTAGTAGTAGTAGTAGTAGTAGTAGTAGTAGTAGTACTATATTCACATTATTATTATTATTATTATTATTATTATTATTATTACTGAAAATTACCTGAATGAATCTCATCAGATACATACCAGTAATTTAATAAAAGTAACAAGGATAATTATTCTTGATCAAGGTTACAGAGACATGTAGGAATTTTAGGACATCCTAGGTCGCCAAAAAAATGTCCTCCTTCGATACTTACTCCACTCATATCCCCACAAGTCACTCTGGACCTATATTAATTTCAAATGAAATATACGTCACTAGGAATTCTGGTAAACATTAATATAAATATATGGACTGTATGTTAAATTTAATAAATGACTACATATACATTGAAGGAGAATTTATAATAATAACACTGACCAATTTGTCTGGAGATTAATTGATGTGTCATAAACAAACCTCTGCCTAAAATATGAAGAAAATACTGGCCAAAATTTCTACATAAATAAACATCACTTAGCTGGGGTTCCCTGACTGTCCTGTCCACTCGCCTTCTCAAGTTCTGCAGGACTGCAATTCCAACAATTTCTGCTCCTATTTGGGAGGTTTAAACCACAATTTAACCTCCAGAGCGACAAAATTTATGCACATTTCACTAGCGTGCCTTTTCCCAGTTCAAAACAATGGCGTCTCTCCCCCAGCGACGCTGGTTCATTTTTCTATTTACAAATTAATTTTTATTAACTACGATGTATTTCACTAATTTACATACAAAATACACTGTATTTTCGGAAAATATACAGTATTTTCCACAATTATTATTATTATTATTATTATTATTATTATTATTATTATTATTATTATTATTATTATTATTATTATTATTATTACTGCTGTTATTAATGTTTGTAATAACAGTTTAAGTTCACTAAGGTGAAGCAATAGTTTCCTCAGCCGAGCTGTGTGTTGAATAACGTAACAAAAGTACCTAACAGTAATAATATATATACATGCTGCTATGTATGATAATTCTATGTAACTGTATTGTGTATACCTGAATAAATTTACTTACTTACTTACTTACTTACTTACATTTTAAAAGGCAACAGACAAATATAAATTTTAATCCGCCATTTACACTGCTTGACATAAGCAAACAACATTGTTTGAGGTCACGAGAGGGTAATTAACAGCCTCTTCCCCTTCCCACACCTCGTATATATAACTTTCATTGTATACTAAATATAAAGTGTATATAATGTTAACTTCGATTCATTTATCATTATAAATTCGCAGTGGCAATTTTTCTTTTCACCTAATGTATGTGTTTAAGGATCAGCCAAATATCTCACTATAAGCGGTTTATATCAATTTCATCATTTAGGCTATCTAGTCCTGGTTCAGCCTGATGCACACGGGCAATTGAGCTTAACGTCATAGCTCCCTTGATCCACGGTAGAGCTTCATCACCTCTCTTTCAATATTATCATCCATAATTAATAGAAATTGTCGGTTCATGAGGCATTAACATGCTCCTCCCTTCCTCTCTCTCTCTCTCTCTCTCTCTCTCTCTCTCTCTCTCTCTCTCTCTCTCTCTCTCTCTCTCTCTCTCTCTCTCTCTCTCTCTCTCTCTCTCTCTCTCTCTCTGAAAGTAAACCTTTAAAGCTGGTCTAGTTTCTGCACCCACAAGGGAATTTTGGGCAGTATCCTCATCACCTTAGTGAAGTTTTCCCACTGAGGGCAGAGAGATTTCAATACCTTCTGGAAGCAGACCATCCCGTGTGATTAATTATGACAGGGAAATATAAGTAGCTTTTACCTCCATCATATAATTATCTTGTTAGGTAAGACACATATGCAACAGTTAGGTGTCTTTATTTCGAAACGTTTCGCCTACACAGTAGGCTTCTTCAGTCGAGTACAGATAAGTTGATAGAAGCAGAAGATACTTGAAGACGATGTAATCAGTCCATCACCCTTAAAGTTTTGAGGTGGTCAGTCCCTCAGTCTGGAGAAGAGCATTGTTCCATAGTATGAAACAATATGGAGATGAAGTGACAGGATGGAGCCTTATATAGCGCCAAGAGGTGAGACGTAGGTCACTAGAAGAGGTAAGAACTCAGATGTTGGGAGGTCAGGTCCCTCTCAAATCCAGCCGTTCTCACTAGTAGAGGTTGTCGAAGTTGATTGTAGGTCTGTACCAAGATACCCTTGTGTTGCAGTGTCTGACAGATTGAACATTAACGTTAGATAAGATAATTATATGAACATTAATGTTCATATAATTATCTTACAGAATAAGATAGACGGACACTGATGGCTCCCTATGATCGTATTTGCTTGGACCTGCTACTCTTTTGTGCGTCATTGTTAGCTCCTGATGATGTGTTAGTTGCAACACGAAAGGCCTAGAGCTATCATTTTGCTCTCCCCCGTGGTTGTTTTGCACACACACGCGTATATATATATATATATATATATATATATATATATATATATATATATATATATATATATATATATATATATATATATATATATATATATATATATATATATTATTATTTTTATTATCACACTGGCCGATTCCCACCAAGGCAGGGTGGCCCGAAAAAGAAAAACTTTCACCATCATTCACTCCATCACTGTCTTGCCAGTTTTTAAACTGCAACATTAACACCCCTCCTTCAGAGTGCAGGCACTGTACTTCCCATCTCCAGGACTCAAGTCCGGCCTGCCGGTTTCCCTGAACCCCTTCATAAATGTTACTTTGCTCACACTCCAACAGCACGTCAAGTATTAAAAACCATTTGTCTCCATTCACTCCTATCAAACACGCTCGCATACCTGCTGGAAGTCCAAGCCCCTCGCACACAAAACCTCCTTTACCCCCTCTCTCCAACCTTTCCTAGGCCGACCCCTACCCCGCCTTCCTTCCACTACAGACTGATACA
>NC_091309.1:7700386-7705386 GCF_038502225.1 Cherax quadricarinatus
AACCCACTAGACAACCCACAGGTCAACCCACTAATCATTCCGCTGGTCAACCCACTAGACAACCCACAGGTCAACCCACTAATCATTCCACTGGTCAACCCACTAGACAACCCACAGGTCAACCCACTAGTCATTCCACTGGTCAACTCACTAGACAATCCACAGGTCAACCTACTAGTCATTCCACTGGTCATCCCACTAGACAACCCACAGGTCAACCCACTAGTCATTCCACTGGTCAACTCACTAGATAACCCACAGGTCAACCTACTAGTCATTCCACTGGCCAACTCACTAGACAACCCACAGGTCAACCTACTAGCCATTCAACTGGTCAACTCACTAGACAACCCACAGGTCAACCTACTAGTCATTCCACTGGTCAACCCACTAGACAACCCACAGGTCAACCCACTAATCATTCCACTGGTCAACTCACTGGTCAACTCACTAGACAACCCACAGGTCAACCCACTCGTCATTCCACTGGTCAAACCACTAGACAACCCACAGGTCAACCTACTAGTCATTCCACTGGCCAACTCACTAGACAACCAACAGGTCGACCTACTAGTCATTCCACTGGTCAACTCACTAGACAACCCACAAGTCAACCTATTAGTCATTCCACTGGTCAACCCACTAGACAACCCACAGGTCAGCCTACTAGTCATTCCACTGGTCAACTCACTAGACAACCCACAGGTCAGCCTACTAGCCATTCCACTGATCAACTCACTAGACAACCCACAGGTCAACCTATTAGTCATTCCACTGGTCAACCCACTAGACAACTCACAGGCCAACCTACTAGTCATTCCACTGGTCAACTCACTAGACAACCCACAGGTCAACCTATTAGTCATTCCACTGGACAACCCACTAGACAACCCACAGGTCAGCCTACTAGTCATTCCACTGGTCAACTCACTAGACAACCCACAGGTCAACCTACTAGTCATTCCACTGGTCAACTCACTAGACAACCCACAGGTCAACCCACTAGTCATTCCACTGGTCAACCCACTAGACAACCCACAGGTCAACCTACTAGTCATTCCACTGGTCAACTCACTAGACAACCCACAGGTCAACCTACTAGTCATTCCACTGGTCAACCCACTAGACGACCCACAGGTCAACATACTAGTCATTCCACTGATCAACTCACTAGACAACTCACAGGTCAACTCACTAATCATTCCACTGGTCAACTCACTAGACAACTCACAGGTCAACCCACTAATCGTTCCACTGGTCAACTCACTAGACAACTCACAGGTCAACCCACTAATCATTCCACTGGTCAACTCACTAGACAACTCACAGGTCAACCCACTAATCGTTCCCCTGGTCAACTCACTAGACAACTCACAGGTCAACCCACTAATCATTCCACTGGTCAGCTCACTAGACAACTCACAGGTCAACCCACTAATCGTTCCACTGGTCAACTCATTAGACAACTCACAAGTCAACCCACTAATCATTCCACTGGTCAACTCACTAGACAACTCACAGGTCAACCCACTAATCATTCCACTGGTCAACTCACTAGACAACTCGCAGGTCAACCCACTAATCGTTCCACTGGTCAACTCACTAGACAACTCACAGGTCAACCCACTAATCGTTCCACTGGTCAACTCACTAGACAACTCACAAGTCAACCCACTAATCAGTCCACTGGTCAACTCACTAGACAACTCGCAGGTCAACCCACTAATCGTTCCACTGGTCAACTCACTAGACAACTCACAAGTCTACCCACTAATCGTTCCACTGGTCAACTCACTAGACAACTCACAAGTCAACCCACTAATCGTTCCACTGGTCAACTCACTAGACAACTCACAAGTCAACCCACTAATCGTTCCACTGGTCAACTCACTAGACAACTCACAAGTCAACCCACTAATCGTTCTACTGGTCAACTCACTAGACAACTCACAGGTCAACCCACTAATCATTCCACTGGTTAACTCACTAGACAACCCACAGGTCAACCCACTAATCATTCCACTGGTCAACTCACTAGACAACTCACAAGTCAACCCACTAATCAGTCCACTGGTCAACTCACTAGACAACTCGCAGGTCAACCCACTAATCGTTCCACTGGTCAACTCACTAGACATCTCACAAGTCAACCCACTAATCGTTCCACTGATCAACTCACTAGATAACTCACAAGTCAACCCACTAATCGTTCCACTGGTCAACTCACTAGACAACTCACAAGTTAACCCACTAATCGTTCTACTGGTCAACTCACTAGACAACTCACAAGTCAACCCACTAATCGTTCTACTGGTCAACTCACTAGACAACTCACAGGTCAACCCACTAATCATTCCACTGGTTAACTCACTAGACAACTCGCAGGTCAACCCACTAATCGTTCCACTGGTCAACTCTCTAGACAACTCACAAGTCAACCCACTAATCGTTCCACTGGTCAACTCACTAGACAACCCACAGGTCAATCTACTAGTCATTCCACTGGTCAACCCACTAGACAACCCACAGGTCAACCCACTAATCATTCCGCTGGTCAACCCACTAGACAACCCACAGGTCAACCCACTAATCATTCCACTGGTCAACCCACTAGACAACCCACAGGTCAACACACTAGTCATTCCACTGGTTAACTCACTAGACAATCCACAGGTCAACCTACTAGTCATTCCACTGGTCATCCCACTAGACAACCCACAGGTCAACCCACTAGTCATTCCACTGATCAACTCACTAGATAACCCACAGGTCAACCTACTAGTCATTCCACTGGTCAACTCACTAGACAACCCACAGGTCAACCTACTAGCCATTCAACTGGTCAACTCACTAGACAACCCACAGGTCAACCTACTAGTCATTCCACTGGTCAACCCACTAGACAACCCACAGGTCAACCCACTAATCATTCCACTGGTCAACTCACTGGTCAACTCACTAGACAACCCACAGGTCAACCCACTCGTCATTCCACTGGTCAAACCACTAGACAACTCACAGGTCAACCCACTAGTCATTCCACTGGTCAACTCACTAGACAACTCATTAGTCTCTGAACAACCTCTCATAACTTGACTAAAATGTTCTAAAGAATTTTTTGAGCTTCAGTGTTGCTATGATTTATGAAAGACTAATTAATTCCCCATTCAGAAATATAGAGTTCATTTATTACTATCCTCACCTATCTTTATTACTATCCTCACCTATCTTTATTACTATCCTCACCTATCTTTATTACAATCCTCACCTATCTTTATTACTATCCTCACCTATCTTTATTACTATTCTCACCTATCTTTATTACTATCCTCACCTATCTTTATTACTATCCTCACCTATCTTTATTACAATATCACCTATCTTTATTACTATCCTCACCTATCTTTATTACTATACTCACTTATCTTTATTACTATCCTCACCTATCTTTATTACTATCCTCACTTATCTTTATTACTATCCTCACCTATCTTTATTACTATCCTCACTTATCTTTATTACTATCCTCACCTATCTTTATTACTATACTCACTTATCTTTATTACTATCCTCACCTATCTTTATTACTATCCTCACCTATCTTTATTACTATCCTCACCTATCTTTATTACTATCCTCACCTATCTTTATTACTTTCCTCACCTATCTTTATTGCTTCATTTCTTTGTATTTCTCTCTCAGACCCATGACTGAACGTTACACGTCGTTCGTTCATTTCACTTCCGTCTTGTTACGACTTACATATTTAATATAACCTCATTATTAAGGTGTCTACATTATAACGGACAAAAGAGGACATGATTACTGTGTGGGCGAAACGTAGTCAATAAAGGATCACATTATACTGCATTTGTGTTTATATTTCCATCTATAATGTTTAGCTAAACTAGGCACTTATTGACTACACACATTCTTGTTTGGTAATAATTACGACATGTCATGCACTCTTAGACAGTCATTTGTAGATGGTATATTTATGTTATCTTCGCCACTGGACACCAGGTAAGCTTGAAACCTATTACAGATCTACGGCAAAAGAAAAGGTTCCCTTACTGTATAATGGAGTCGAAATATACCCACCAGTAGCTCATTAATGTAACAATCAAGCGGGTACCCGCGATACCATGTGCTGGTATCTTAGGGCACCGCTAACAACATTTTTTTTTGAGTGGAAGATGTGTCGTATAAAAAAAAATGCTTATTCTTTTTGAAGTGGATGATTTTCTTCCAGATATCACGTGACCTTTTCATCGAGTCGAAATGTGCAGCACTGTTAATAACTACTGTCCTGTTTTCTGTACGTGCACACGGACACACATACACATATAAAGAATAGAATGGACAGGGGCTGGTGATGTACCTGTCAGGACCATGATACCAGGTACCATCTATTTTGTCTATTTACTGAGAGTCATTAATTATTACTTATCTAGAGTTCATATATATATATATATATATATATATATATATATATATATATATATATATATATATATATATATATATATATATATATATATATATATATATATATATATATATATACAATATATAAACAACAAAAGAATTGTTGGTGCGTACATCTACAGAAAGTGCCGTCATTTGGTTCAATATTTCCTGGATAAAAGGTAAAAATGCAACAGTCGAGCAAGCTTCTCTTATTAATTGCTCAAAATCGCATTAGAAGTTGGCCGCAGAGCACCAGATTTTTTTCCTAATTGATAATGATCAGTTTTTCTGCCGTTTGCATTCACAATCCCTATTTTTTATCCTAGTGGAGCAGTTTTTAATCCATAAACCTTGAAATTTTTTCCTCTCGAATTTCGCTCAGGGGAGAAACACACAGGGAATATGACTTATTAGTAAAAATAATGGACCATTAAGTTAGCACGGGTAGTTAGTGGGGAAAAATACCCGATGACTTATTCGTCAAATAATAGGAGAAATTTTTAAGGCAGCCGGTGCTTATTAGTTATCAA
>NC_091309.1:7710386-7797886 GCF_038502225.1 Cherax quadricarinatus
TTATTATTATTATTATTATTATTATTATTATTATTATTATTATTATTATTATTATTATTATTATTATTATTATTATTTTTATTATTATTGTTTTTGTTGTTATTATTGTTGTTGGTCATATTATTATTATTATTATTATTATTATTATTATTATTATTATTATTATTATTATTATTATTATTATTATTATTATTATTATTATTATTATTGTTATTATTATTGTTGTTGGTCATATTATTATTATTATTATTGATATTATTATTAATAATAATATTATTATTATTATTTTTATTATTGTTATTCTTGTTGTTATGAGGAAGCATTAAACCCATAGAGGTTATAGAGCACCTATGAAAAAAATGTGTGAAACTAGAGAGGCTCGATCCTCCTTCCTAGGATTAAACACCTGCCCTTGATGACCCTCGAGTGTGACCACCTGACCACGTCACGTGACCTCGAGGTTATAGTTAGACTTTTCAAAGGGCACAGGCTTTCTCATTCCTAACTTATTATAAAACATGAAATAATTAAGAAAAGACAAAGGAATGTGTTATCATCAACACTGAGACTGGAGGTCCTCTGAGGTCCTCTTCAGTAGAAGTGAACCTCAGCTGGAGGTCAAAATATACAGACTACCGTACGTCTTTGTTTTTATATATATATATATATATATATATATATATATATATATATATATATATATATATATATATATATATATATATATATATATATATATGCAAAACAACCACAGGGAGAGCTGAATGATAGCCCTAGGCCTTTCGTGCTGCAATCAACACATCAGGAGCTTGCAGTGTTGCAGAAATGAGTAGGAAGTCCAATCAGATTAGCTCGTGGAGAACAATTCCTAGTTCAAATTAGATACACAAAAAAATCCACAACTCTCAACACTTAAAAGAGGTATATATAAATATATATCACCATCAACATCTTTGATTATTACTGCAGCTGTCACTGATCTTAGCGAAGCCAGGGTTCACGGACTCTCATGGACGGGTTCATTGGTCGGGTTCGTCCGCGTGTTGTCACAACGCTGGTGTCCGCGATGCCACGCAGATTTTAATGGGAATTTTAATAATGACTCACGTCGAGGTGAGAAGCGAACCCATCCAAGGTAAGCAGAGCCGTTCAAGGCTCAAGATCACCTAAAATTTGATGAAAATCTGGATATTTTCCCATTGTTTTAACGCCCCAGCGTCCACAATTCCACACTGTGTCTGCGGAATTTTACCCGTGGATCCGGATCGCTCTAATGAGAAACTGATTAAATTTTGGGTGGAAATTGATGCAGAGTTGTGGACGATAGAGGAGAAAACGAAGAATCATTTTCCTTCTATTCTCAGTAACATAAAGTTGTAAAGTACCGACCAATGTGAGATTATTGACGTGAATTGATGCGGATTGATGTGTTAATTTACACTACGTATGATAATTGTACTTATGTGTACCTGTGGCTAAATAAACATAATTACTTACTTACTTAATTACTTACAAGATATACGCAGGACTGCAAAAGCCTCATGCGAGTATGCTAATTCTGCGCCCATGTCTTATATCGTAGTATATCGAGCCTCATGTACACGGTGGGGGAGGGGGAGCTTCAAAAACCCGTGAGGGTTTTCCGCGGGGCGGGAGGTAATTTTTTTGCGTGCCATTCAAGAGCAACTAGAGAAAGGTAGCTCCAGTTCCCTGGATCACGAGCTCTTTGCTAGCCCAGTAGTGCAATAATTATGTGTGAATGCGGCTGTTTGTGGCATTTTGCTCTGTTGTATGACCAATACGGGTTTAGCGCTTAATTGTATATAATAATAATAATAATAATAATAATAATAATAATAATAATAATAATAATAATAATAATAATAATAATTATTATTATTATTATTATTATTATTATTATTATTATTATTATTATTATTATTATTATTATTATTATTATTATTATTATTATCACCTCGATCATCTTTCTCTTCTTTATTCTCTCTTCCTTTCCATCACTCATTTTCCTCCTCTTCCACCTCCTATCTTCCCTTCCCGAGTAGGCAAACGTGTCTAGCCCCCCTCCCCTCCCTAGTAACTAAGCTCGTCTTCTCCCCCTCCCCTCCCCGAGTCACTAAACTAGTCTTCTCCCCCTCCCCTAGTCACTAAGCATGTCTTCTCCCCCTTCCCTAGTCACTAAGCTTGTCTTCTCCCCCTTCCCTAGCCACTAAGCTTGTCTTTTCCCCTCCCCTGGTCACTAAGCTTGTCTTGTCCCTCCCCTAGTCACTAAGCTTGTCTTCTCCCCCTCCCCCCTCCCTTTCTTCAATCGCTAAGCGTGTCTTCTCGTCCCTCTTAAAATTGTCCTTCGAGGTGTATATGTGTAGAGGGAGGGGGGCATGCAGGGCGGGGGGCGGGGAGGGGGGTTGGGGAGGGGGAAGAAGAATCTAGTCGGCTTAATACATTGACACGACGAGTAATTAAAAAAAATCCATCGCACCTGTGGTCGGCAAAAGGAGTGTAAGCTTGTGTGTTTTTTTTATTATCCTCTCCCTCCTGGTTCTTCCTTCCACCTCCTCCTCCTCCTCCTCCTCCCTTCTTCTTCCTCCTCTCCTCTCCTCTACCCTTCCTCCCTGTCTTCTCCCTCCTCACCTACAACACAAACACCAGTTTTGATGTTTGCTAGGATTTTTATTTTTTAATCGTGGGAGAAAGAGAATGAGAGAGAGAGAGAGAGAGAGAGAGAGAGAGAGAGAGAGAGAGAGAGAGAGAGAGAGAGAGAGAGAGAGAGAGAGAGAGAGAGAGAGAGAGAGAGAGAGAGAGAGAGAATCTTTCAAATGAACTGATGTGTGTAACAGATCTTAGCTTGTAAATAAAGTTAGGAACCTTAGCCTAACCTTGTAAAACCCCTTGTAAAGGAGAGAGAGAGAGAGAGATTGATAGACAGAGATAGAAAGAGATAGATAGAGATAGATAGATAGATAGATAGATAGATAGATAGATAGATAGATAGAAAGAGAGAGAGAGAGAGAGAGAGAGAGAGAGAGAGAGAGAGAGAGAGAGAGAGAGAGAGAGAGAGAGAGAGAGAGAGAGAGACAGAGAGACAGAGAGAGAGAGAGAATATAATCCCGATCCCACCCAGAGGCGTGTACATTTTTCTCCTGCTCCTACACGTTTACGGACGGCCGAGCAAAAACGATACCGCCGGAGCTTTGCCTAAATTAAGAGAAGACCAGCGAACTCTAAACTCCCTTTTGGGGCGGCCGTCTGCCTTGAAAAAGCATTACCAAGACTCAGGGAATCCTTCAAGGGATGGTGGGGGAGGGGGGATGTACGGGAGGAGGGGATTCGCGGGAGGGGGAAGAAGGAGGGATGACAGGGGGAGGGATGGGTTGGTAGGAGAGGGAGGGAGGGAGGGGGAGAAATCGTGGGAGGGGAAGGAGGGAGGGTTGATGGGGGAACTAAGTATATAAGGAAGTAGGTAAGTAAGTAGGTAGGTAGGTAGGTAAGTACGTAAGTAGGTAAGTAAGTAGGTAATTACGTAAGTAGGTAAAAAGATAAGTAAGTAGGTAAGTAGATGAATAAGTAGGTAAATAAATAGGTTTATTTAGGCACAGGTACACACAAGTATAATTATCATACACAGTGTAAATTAACTAAGATAACCTCCCCCCCCCCCCAAAAAAAAGTCAGTAAATTATTTCCATTGAGTTCTAGGATATAACGGTAGGTTGGAGGGGGGGGGGGAGGTGTCCTGGAAGGAGAGAGGAAGGGGGAAGCAGGAGGGGGTAAGGGGAAACGGTGGGGGAGAGGGAGGGGGGAAGGGGAAGGGGGTAATACTGAACCCGCCTCCGCTCTTCTCTTAACTAACCAAAGGGATATTTTCTACCAAATGATTTAATTAAAAATTTTCGAGACACGTTTAATCACATTAGGCATCGACAGAAGATGCATTAAATGTAATAGTCTTTAATAGGATGGCTGGGCGCCCTGCCTGAGATGCTGGCGGTGGAGGATGGTGGGGTGGTGGAGGATGGTGGGGTGGTGGAGGATGGTGGGGTGGTGGAGGATGGTGGGGTGGTGGAGGATGGTGGGGTGGTGGAGGATGGTGGGGTGGTGGAGGATGGTGGGGTGATGGAGGAGGGTGGGGTGGTGGAGGATGTTGTGGAGGTGGAGGATGGTGGGGTGATGGAGGAGTTGGTGGGGTGATGGAGGAGTTGGTGGGTTGATGGAGGAGTTGGTGGGGTGATGGAGGAGTTGGTGGGGTGATGGAGGAGTTGGTGGGGTGATGGAGGAGTTGGTGGGGTGATGGACGATGGTGGGGTGGTGGAGGATGGTGGGGTGGTGGAGGATGGTGGAGGAGGTGGGGGTGGTGGAGGATGGTGGGGTGGTGGAGGATGGTGGGGTGGTGGAGGATGGTGGGGTGGTGGAGGATGGTGGGATGGAGGATGGTGGGGTGTTGGAGGATGGTGGGGTGATGGAGGATGGTGGAGGGGTGGTGAAGGATGGTGGGGTGGGAGGATGGTGGGGTGGTGGAGGATGGTGGGGTGGTGGAGGATGGTGGGGTGATGGAGGATGGTGGGGTGGTGGAGGATGGTGGGGTGATGGAGGATGGTGGGGTGGTGAAGGATGGTGGGGTGGTGCAGGATGGTGGGGTGGTGGAGGATGGTGGGGTGATGGAGGATGGTGGGGTGGTGGAGGATGGTGGGGTGGTGGAGGAGGTGGGGTGGTGGAGGATGGTGGGGTGGTGGAGGATGGTGGGGTGTTGGTGGTTGGTGGGGTGGTGCTGGTTGGTGGGGTGGTGGAGGATGGTGGGGTGATGGAGGATGGTGGGGTGGTGGAGGATGGTGGGGAGTGGAGGATGGTGGGGTGGTGGAGGAGGTGGGGTGGTGGAGGATGGTGGGGTGGTGGAGGATGGTGGGGTGATGGAGGATGGTGGGGTGGTGGATGGTGGGGTGATGGAGGATGGTGGGGTGGTGAAGGATGGTGGGGTGGTGGAGGATGGTGGGGTGGTGGAGGATGGTGGAATGATGGAGGATGGTGGGGTGGTGGAGGATGGTGGGGTGGTGGAGGATGGTGGGGTGGTGGAGGATGGGGGGGTGGGGGTGGAGGTGGAGTGGTGGAGAAGGTGGAGTGGTGGAGGAGGTGGAGTGGTGGAGTAGGTGGAGTGGTGGAGGAGGTGGAGTGGTGGAGAAGGTGGAGTGGTGGAGGAGGTGGAGTGGTGGAGAAGGTGGAGTGGTGGAGAAGGTGGAGTGGTGGAGGAGGTGGAGTGGTGGAGAAGGTGGAGTGGTGGAGGAGGTGGAGTGGTGGAGGAGGTGGAGTGGTGGAGGAGGTGGAGTGGTGGAGGAGGTGGAGTGGTGGAGGAGGCGGAGTGGTGGAGAAGGTGGAGTGCTGGAGAAGGTGGAGTGGTGGAGGAGGTGGATTGGAGGAGGAGGTGGAGTGGTGGAGAAGGTGGAGTGGTGGAGGAGGTGGAGTGGTGGAGGAGGTGGAGTGGTGGAGAAGGTGGAGTGGTGGAGGAGGTGGAGTGGTGGAGTAGGTGGAGTGGTGGAGGAGGTGGAGTGGTGGAGGAGGTGGAGTGGTGGAGGAGGTGGAGTGGTGGAGGAGGTGGAATGGTGGAGGATGGTGGGGTGGTGTAGGATGGTGGGGTGGTGGAGGATGGTGGGGTGGTGGAGGATGGTGGGGTGGTGGAGGATGGTGGGGTGGTGGAGGATGGTGGGGTGATGGAGGATGGTGGGGTGGTGGATGATGGTGGGGTAGTGGAGGATGGTGGGGTGGTGGAGGATGGTGGGGTGGTGGAGGAGGTGGGGTGGTGGAGGATGGTGGGGTGGTGGAGGATGGTGGGGTGGTGGAGGATGGTGGGGTGGTGGAGGAGGTGGGGTGGTGGAGGATGGTGGGGTGGTGGAGGATGGTGGGGTGGTGGAGGGTGGAGGTGGGGTGGTGGAGGATGGTGGGGTGGTGGAGGAGGTGGGGGTGGTGGAGGATGGTGGGGTGGTGGAGGATGGTGGGGTGGTGGAGGATGGTGGGGTGGTGGAGGATGGTGGGGTGGTGGAGGATGGTGGGGTGGTGGTGGGGTGGTGGAGGATGGTGGGGTGGTGGAGGATGGTGGGGTGGTGGAGGATGGTGGGGTGGTGGAGGATGGTGGGGTGGAGGATGGTGGAGGGATGGTGGGGGTGGTGGATGATGGTGGGGTAGTGGAGGATGGTGGGGTAGTGGAGGATGGTGGGGTGGTGGAGGATAGTGGGATGGTGGAGGATGGTGGGGCGGTGGAGGATGGAGGGTTGGTGGAGGATGGTGGGGAGGAGGATGGTGGGAAGGATGTTGGAGGATCGTGGGGAGAACGTTGGTGGAGGATGGTGGGGAGGATGTTGGTGGAGGATGGTGGGGTAGTGGAGGATGGTGGGTGGTGGAGGATGGTGGGTTGGTGGAGGATGGTGGGGTAGTGGAGGATGGTGGGGTGGTGGTGGATGGTGGGGTGGTGGAGGATGGTGGGTTGGTGGGGGATGGTGGCGTGGTGGAGGATGGTGGGGTGGTGGAGGATGGTGGGTTGGTAGAGGATGGTGGGGTAGTGGAGGATGGTGGGGTGGTGGAGGATGGTGGGGTGGTGGAGGATGGAGGGGTGGTGGAGGATGGTGGGGCGGTGGAGGATGGTGGGGTAGTGGAGGATGGTGGGGTGGTGGAGGATGGTGGGGTGGTGGAGGATGGTGGGGTGGTGGAGGATGGTGGGGTGGTGGAAGATGGTCGGGTGGTGGAGGACGGTGGGTTGGTGGAGGATGGTGGGGTAGTGGAGGATGGTGGAGGATAGTGGGGTGGTGGAGGATGTTGGGGTGGTGTTGATGATGGTGGGGTGGTGTTGAGGATGTTGGGGTGGTGGACGATGGTGGGGTGGTGGACGATGGTGGGGTGGTGGAGGATGGTGGGTTCGTGGACGATGGTGGGGTGGTGGAGGATGGTGGGTTGGTGGAGGACGGTGGGGTGGTGGAGGATGTTGGGGTGGTGGAGGATGGTGGGTTCGTGGACGATGGTGGGGTGGTGGAGGAGGGTGGGGTGGTGGACGATGGTGGGGTGGTGGACGATGGTGGGGTGGTGGAGCATGGTGGGGTGGTGGAGGATGGAGGGGTTGTGGAGGATGGTGGGGTGGTGGAGGATGGTGGGGGTGGTGGAGGATGGTGGGTTGGTGGAGGATGGTGGGGTGGTGGAGGATGGTGGGTTGGTGGAGGATGGTGGGGTGGTGGAGGATGGTGGAGTGGTGGAGGATGGTGGGGTGGTGGAGGATGGTGAGTTGGTGGACGATGGTGGGGTGGTGGACGATGGTGGGGTGGTGGAGGATAGTGAGTTGGCGGACGATGGTGGGGTGGAAGACGATGGTGGGGTGGTGGAGGACGGTGGGGTGGTGGAGGTTGGTGGGGTGGTGGACGATGGTGGGGTGGTGTAGGATGGTGGGTTGGTGGACGATGGTGGGGTGGTGGAGGATGATGGGGTGGTGGAGGATGGTGGGGTAGTAGAGGATGGTGGGTTGGTGGACGATGGTGGGGTGGTGGACGATGGTGGGGTGGTGGAGGATGGTGGGGTCGTGGAGGATGGTGGGTTGGTGGAGGATGGTGGGGTGGTGGACGATGGTGGGGTGGTGGACGATGGTGGGGTGGTGGAGGATGGTGGGGCGGTGGAGGATGGTGGGGTGGTGGAGGATGGTGGGGTGGTGGAGGATGGTGGGGTGGTGGAGGATGGTGGGTTGGTGGAGGATGGTGGGGTAGTGGAGGATGGTGGGGTGGTGGAGGATGGTGGGGTGGTGGAGGATGGTGGGGTGGTGGAGGATGGTGGGGTGGTGGAGGATGGTGGGTTGGTGGAGGATAGTGGGTTAGTGGAGGATGGTGGAGGATGGTGGGGTGGTGGAGGATGGTGGGGTGGTGGAGTATGTTGGGGTGGTGGTGGATGGTGGGGTGGTGGACGATGGTGGGGTGGTGCAGGATGGTGGGGTGGTGGACGATGGTGGAGTGGTGGAGGATGGTGGGTTAGTGGACGATGGTGGGGTGGTGGAGGATGGTGGGTGGGTGGAGGATGGTGGGGTGGTGGAGGATGGTGGGGTGGTGGAGGATGGTGGTTGGTGGACGATGGTGGGGTGGTAGTGGATGGTGGGGTGGTGGACGATGGTGGGGTGGTGGACGATGGTGGGGTGGTGGTGCATGGTGGGGTGGTGGAGGATGGTGGGTTGGTGGACGATGGTGGGGTGGTGGAGGATGGTGGGATGGTGGAGGATGGTGGTGTGGTGGAGGATGGTGGGTTGGTGGAGGATGGTGGGGTGGTGGACGATCGTGGGGTGGTGGAGGATAGTGGGTTGGAGGACGATAGTGGGGTGGAGGACGATGGTGGGGTGGTGGAGGATGGTAGGGTGGTGGAGGATGGTGGGGTGGTGGACGATGGTGGGGTGGTGGAGGATGGTGGGTTGGTGGACGATGGTGGGGTGGTGGAGGATGGTGGGGTGGTGGAGGATGGTGGGGTGGTGGAGGATGGTGGGTTGGTGGACGATGGTGGGGCGGTGGAGGATGTTGGGGTGGTGGAGGATGGTGGGGTGGTGGAGGATGGTGGGTTGGTGGACGATGGTGGGGTGGTGGAGGATGGTGGGGTGGTGGAGGATGGTGGGTTGGTGGAGGATGGTGGGGTGGTGGACGATGGTGGGGTGGTGGAGGATGGTGGTGTGGTGGAGGATGGTGGGTTGGTGGACGATGGTGGGGTGGTGGACGATGGTAGGGTGGTGGAGGATAGTGGGTTGGCGGACGATAGTGGGGTGGAGGACGATGGTGGGGTGGTGGAGGATGGTCGGGTGGTGGAGGATGGTGGGGTGGTGGACGATGGTGGGGTGGTGGAGGATGGTGGGTTGGTGGACGATGGTGGGGCGGTGGACGATGGTGGGGTGGTGGAGGATGGTGGGGTGGTGGAGGATGGTGGGGTGGTGGAGCATGGTGGGTTGGTGGACGATGGTGGGGTGGTGGACGATGGTGGGGTGGTGGAGGATGGTGGGGTGGTGGAGGATGGTGCGGTGGTGGAGGATTGTGGGGTGGTGGAGGATTGTGGGTTGGTGGACGATGGTGGGGTGGTGGAGGATGGTGGGGTTGTGGAGGAGGGTGGGGTGGTGGAGGATGTTGGGTTGGTGGACGATGGTGGGGTGGTGGACGATGGTGGGGTGGTGGGGGATGGTGGGGTGGTTGAGGATGGTGGGGTGGTGGAGGATGGTGGGGTGTGGAGGATGGTGGGTTGGTGGAGGATGGTGGGGTGGTTGAGGATGTTGGGGAGGTGTTGCGGATGTTTGGGTGGTGTTCAGGGTGTTGGGGTAGTGTTGAGAATGTTGAGGTGGTGTCGAGGATGTTGGGATGGTGTTGAGGATGTTGGGGTGGTATTGAGGATGGTGGGGTAGTGGAGGACGGTGGGGTGATGGAGGATGGTGGGGTGGTGGAGGATGCTGGGGCGGTGGAGGATGGTGGGGTGGTGGACGATGGTGGGGTTGTGGACGATGGTGGGGTGGTGGAGGATGGTGGGTTGGTGGAGGATGGTGGGGTAGTGGAGGATGGTGGGGTGGTGGAGGATGGTGGGGTGGTGGACGATGGTGGAGTGGTGGAGGATGGTGGGTTAGTGGACGATGGTGGGGTGGTGGACGATGGTGGGGTGGTGGAGGATGGTGGGGTAGTGGAGGATGGTGGGGTGGTGGAGGATAGTGGGGTTGTGGAGGATGGTGGGGCGGTGGAGGATGGTGGGTTGGTGGAGGATGGTGGGGAGTGGAGGATGGTGGGGTGGTTTAGGATGGTGGGGTGGTGGAGGATGGTGGGGTGGTGGAGGATGGTGGGGTAGTGGTGGTTGAGTTTGAAGAAAATAACTCATTGCCTTTTCTAGATGTTTTAATTATTAAGGGTAATAATGAATTCAAATTTAAAATTTACAGAAAACCTACAAATAACTGTTCCTATGTCCACTATTATTCCTCGCATCAAGATAGAGTCAAACTGTCTGTTTTTTCATCAATGTTTTTGAGAGCTTTACGAATTTGTAGTCCTGAGTTCATAGATGAGGAAATATCCAAAATTTATGAAATAGGTAATGATTTAAAATACCCAAGAAATGTAATTGATAAATCTTTTAAAGTTGCTAGGAACACTTTTTATAATCCAAAAAAGGGCAACCAGCCTTATTCAACTAAAAATATGTTGGTTCTCCCTTACCATGAAAACTTGGTTGATATGCCTTCTCTTCTTAAGACTTTTAATATTAAAGTTGTATTCAAAAATCTTGATACAGTAAAAAAAACTTTTGATTAAGAATTCCCCCCAAAATGCTGATGGATGTGTCTTTACGATTCCTTGTAAAATTTGCGATAAAGTTTATTACGGTCAAACTGGTAAAAATCTCGAACTAAGATTAAAACAACATAAATATAGCACTAGAACTGGACAAGATTCCAATGCTCTATTTATTCATGTAAGAGATTTTAACCATCCAATTGATTTTCAAAAAGTTGAGAAAGTAGTATCAAGCAAGTCCATGGTCGACAGGAATATAATTGAATCTTGTTTCATAAAAAGCAGTTTTGACAATAATATGAATATTTCCTTTGGTTTATATAAATTAGATCCATTTATAATTAATAGAATTTGGGAAGAATTTAATAATACACTGGACAAATAAATAGCTTGAGGGTGAGTTTTGCAAAGGACCTATCCAAGTTGGCTCGCCGCGCGTCACGTGTTTAACCGTTGTGGGATCTGATAGTGAGGTGCTGGCCGACCCCTTATATAGCTTCCTTGGATGCTTCACTTTCATAGTTCCTTGATAATGTGAGTAGTCACGAAAGCGCTTGGAATTTCTCTATTCTTTCAGAGTGGTTGTTTTGCATATATATATATATATATATATATATATATATATATATATATATATATGATATGAAAAGCTGTAAGCCTTCTCCCTGAAAGCTGGCTGCCTTGGATCAAACGTGTAGCGCATGCTACACGCCAAGGTATTGTCCAGTGTGGGTAGATTGGTAAAGCACTGCGTACCTTGTCCTAAGGTTCGTAGGTTCGAGTCTCCTTCAGCCAGAGATCAGTGTTTGTGTATATTTCGCATGCTCTCGCGAATTCCTTGCATTGTTCAAATCTCTAGTAAGGCTGATGCATGCAGGGGATGAGATGAAAAGCTGTAAGCCTTCTCCCTGAAAGCTGGCTGCCTTGGATCAAACGTGTAGCGCATGCTACACGCCAAGGTATTGTCCAGTGTGGGTAGATTGGTAAAGCACTGCGTACCTTGTCCTAAAGTTCGTAGGTTCGAGTCTCCTTCAGCCAGAGATCAGTGTTTGTGTATATTTCGCATGCTCTCGCGAATTCCTTGCATTGTTCAAATCTCTAGTAAGGCTGATGCATGCAGGGGATGAGATGAAAAGCTGTAAGCCTTCTCCCTGAAAGCTGGCTGCCTTGGATCAAACGTGTAGCGCATGCTACACGCCAAGGTATTGTCCAGTGTGGGTAGATTGGTAAAGCACTGCTTACCTTGTCCTAAGGTTCGTAGGTTCGAGTCTCCTTCAGCCAGAGATCAGTGTTTGTGTATATTTCGCATGCTCTCGCGAATTCCTTGCATTGTTCAAATCTCTAGTAAGGCTGATGCATGCAGGGGATGAGATGAAAAGCTGTAAGCCTTCTTCCTGAAAGCTGGCTGCCTTGGATCAAACGTGTAGCGCATGCTACACGCCAAGGTATTGTCCAGTGTGGGTAGATTGGTAAAGCACTGCGTACCTTGTCCTAAGGTTCGTAGGTTCGAGTCTCCTTCAGCCAGAGATCAGTGTTTGTGTATATTTCGCATGTTCTCGCGAACTCCTTGTATATATATATATATATATATATATATATATATATATATATATATATATATATATATATATATATATATATATATATATATGTCGTGCCGAATAGGCAGAACTTGCCATCTTGGCTTAAATAGCAACGCTCATCTTGCCATATAGGACAAGTGAAAATTTGTGTATGCAATAATTTCGCCAAAATTATTCTGAACCTAACGAAAAAAATATATTTCACTGTGTTTGTTTAGTATTAAATTATTGTAAAGAAATCGAAAATATGTATAGTTGGGTTAGGGTAAAATAAATTGTTCTTGTTATAATAAGGTTAGGTAAGTTTTCTAAGATTCTTTTGGTGCAAAATTATAAATTTTTACATCAACCTTAATGAAAAAAATATATCTTTAAATGTATAAGAGAAAATTTCAGAAAGGACTTAATTTTAAACGAGTTCTTGCTAATAGACCAGTTTTACATATTCGGCACAACATATATATATTTATATATTATATATATATATATATATATATATATATATATATATATATATATATATATATATATATATATATATATATATATATATATATATATATATATATATATATATAGGGTGGTACCACCTCTATAAGTTTACTGGGACCCTCGTCCTCAGAGAAGACAATAAACGTACCTCAGGGAAAACTCAAGGTTCTCCCCGGAGCTGTTTGAATATTTTCTTCTCCTACCACCCCCTGTATTTTATATTCTATGGCAAAATTTATTGATAGACAGAATACATTTACAGAAAACACAAATATGAATACAATGATACAATATGTTAAAGATTATGGATTTCCTCCAGCTCCTCCGAAACCGGACGCGAGCTAAGTATGCAGCAAGCATTTCCCCTCTGGATGGCCACGCTGAGGCGCTGGAACATGAAAGTGGCTGCCCTTGGGTCCCTGGTGGTGTCGATGAGTCTGGAACCCAATTCTTTAAGGAAACGTGTGGCATTTTTTCCCCATGATCCCAAGGTCTCTGATCCCACTTGGACAAATTGATACTGTTGGCTTATGTCCCTGTACTTGCTGATCTTGTACTCCTCCCTGTGGTCAGCAGCTCCTCCCTGTCGCCCAACACTGTGATGGATGTAGGTGTCAGCCAGTGTGGACACACAGGTATAGTCCCATGCTAAGAGCTTGCCATTCTTCAAAGAATAGATGGTGATCCCGTCGGGGCAGTTTACTGGGTTGTGGGTATTGTTGGCTGCTAGTGATCGGGGCTCCCTCTCAGCTGGGCATCCAGCTGTAGCAAGGGTTCTCTTTATGATGTCGTCGATCTCAGTGTGTCTTGCATGCCAATCCTTGGTTTTGGAACAGTTAAGACCATGTAGACCATATTGGTCGGCTTGCGCATCGCTGCAAATACACGTATATTCCGTGTGAATTGGGGCAGCAAGGCGCAGAGCCACCTTCAAGGACCAAAACAATGCCACTATTACATCTGTGAGGAAACTGATAGGATGGATAATGAGAACATTGGAAACAAGAGATGCCAAGCCAATGATGATCCTTTTTAAATCACTTTTTCCTTCTAGGCTGGAATACTGCTGTTCATTAACATCTCCATTCAAGGCAGGTGAATTTTTTTTCCAGATCTGGAGAATGTACAGAGAACCTTTACTGCACATATAAATTCCACCAAACACCTTAACTACTTCGAAAATCCTAAAGGGACTGTATGTTGCAGGCGATGCAACATACGCCTAATGAAAAGTAGGGGCACTATTAGTACACTAAGAGAAAACACAGTAAGTGTCAGGGGCCCAAGACTGTTCAACAGCCCTCACCAGCCTTCACCAGTCTTCAAGAGGAAGCTGGACAGATACCTAAAGTTTGTGCCGGATCAACCGGGCTGTGGTTCGTACGTTGGACTACGTGCGGCCAGCAGTAACACCCTAGTTAATCAGGCCCTGATCCACCGGGAGGCTTGGTCATGGACCGGGCCGCGGGGGCGTTGATCCCCGGAATACTTTCCTGGGTCAATATCACTGCTAGACTAAGATTTGCCTTCAAGTATTTTTTTTCAGCTGAGCTACTATGGATTTTTTTAAAGTAATCATAAAAGATTTTTTTTTTACAGTTTCATAAAGGATGGAATAATTATGGAATATACATTACAACAATGCAATTTAAAGTAGCAAGCATTATTATTGTAATATAATGGTAGTTGCTTTAGCCCAGCAACTGCTGAATTCAAAACGTTTGTTACTGCCGGAAAATTCGTCAATATAAACAAGTTCTTGGTGGATAGGAGAAAAATAGACACGATAAAATTTTTGACACGATAGTGGTATAAGTTTGGAGTAGCACTGTGTAACATGTGTAATATATACTGTGTATTTAAATATACACGAAGGCACGTGAGGGGGAGCCGCCATTACTGCTGGAAGATTTCAACGTTGCGGTTGTGTTGTGTACTAGAAGTGAGTTTTACTATGGTACCCAGATACTATTATTGACGTAGTCGCAGTGACATTATTCCTAAGACACTAGAGAACAACACAGAGTATTGGGAGGGACGGGAAGTGCAAGTGAGAGGAGCTACTGACATGAGAAGTGGCGCCGACTGATCACTTCTCCCTCACCTCGAGGAACCAACGTGATTTACAGGTAAGTTCAGGAGCAACTGTGCATGTAGCCATTCCTGCTTCTTTTATTCTCTCTTGGGATGTTTCTTGACGCTGGTGAGAGGTTCTTGATCCAAGGAATTGTACCCGACATCTTCCTTGCAACGGACATGAAGTCAGTCGATTTATTATGCAGAACTAATGTACTTTCCTTGATTTATTATACAAAACTGATGTATTTACCTTGATTATACAGAACTAATGTATTTACCTTGATTTATTATACAAAACTGAGGTATTAACCTTGATTTATTATACAAATCTGATGTATTTACCTTGATTATACAGAATTAATGTATTTACCTTGATTATACAGAACTAATGTATTTACCTTGATTTATTATACGGAACTAATGTATTTACCTTTATTTTTTATACAACTAATGTATTTACCTTGATTTATACAGAACTAATGTATATAATTATTATACAAAATTAATTTATTTACCTTGATTTATTATACAAAGCTGAGGTATTAACTTTGATTTATTATACAAAACTGATGCATTTACCTTGACTTGTCAGAGATCTTCGTTTAATTTATTAATTTATTCACTTTACATGATTTCATAGGGTAAAAACTAAGGTGGCCGCAGTGGTTTAGTAAGATCATGATCCCATATGGGAAGGGGAATTTGATCATTGAATAAAGGCAGCGAAAAGTTCTAAATAACCAAACCAGCACACGAAAATCACTCCCCATGAAAGCAAAAGACTCGACAGGAGATGCAACATTCCCCTATTGGAAAGCAGGGGCGCCACAAGTACACTGAGAGACAACACAATAAGTGTCCGGGGCCCAAGACAGTTCAGTTGCCTCCCGGCATACATAAGGGGGATTACCAATAGATCCCTCGCTGTCTTCAAGAAGGCAATGGACAGGCACCTAAAGTCAGTACCTGACCAACCGGGCTGTGGTTCGTACGTCAGTTTGCGTGCGGCCAGCAGCAACAGCCTGGTTGATCAGACCCTGATCCACCATGAGGCCTGGTCTTAGACTGGGCCGCGGGGGGCATTGACCCCCGAAACCCCTCTCCAGGTAAATCAACGCTATTATTCAACAACTTATACATAACACTTTTTTTTTTTGCACAGTGTTAAGTGTGTGAAGAGGAACGATCTCGTACTAGAACACTCAGGAAATCCATCATTTTAGACATACGTTCAAACGAACACTGCCAGATATATCACACTGCTGTTAATGACACGCTGCCAAAAATCTTTGAGGCTGCGTCCACATTTGACATCAATTTTGATAATTTCATTGGGTTAGGACAACTAAATTTGTGTAATGGTTCAGTTCACTTAGTGAGGTTTAAGTCCTGTCGACTGCATGAGAAAGCAAATTCGGTGTGAGCCAACGTAAAGCATATTTTAATTTCTAAAATAGGCTAATGTTAAACCCGGGTAAAACAGTTTAAATATGCCTATGGAAATTTTGAGTACACCAATTTAATTTTTTACGCTAAAACTTGCATAACAGCCTAATCTAGCATTGCTAAGTATATTGACTTGTTAATGTACTTAGGCAAAACGTGGATGGGATAAAGCCACTGTGTGGCGAAACGTTGACTTGATAAAACACCTATGGGCGAAACGCATTTGATTAAGCGTGTGGACGAAACGTTGACTTGATTGAGCCTCTGTGTAGACGAAATGTTTATCTAATAAAGGCTTACCCTGGGAGAAAATCTTTTCACTAACATTTGAATCTGGCTGGGTGTTACATACGCATACCTCCTCTCGTTTGTTTTTGGCTCCTTGATTATCGTTGCATTTTCAGTACTAACAGGCTACGATGCGTTATGTGAGAATTGTTGATTTTAGTCCTCCAGTCATCTTTGTGCCCCCTAATTCTGAAAGTCTCGCCTGTGTAGACATTGTTCTTATTTTATCAAAACTGAATACATCTTCAGTGTGCTGCTACCCTGCTCCGTAAGATAGTTACACAGTGAGAGCAAAAGTTAGCTGTTTCCATTAAATGTTCCATCCAACAGGAATGGTCACATACATAAGAACATAAGAACATAAGAACGAAGGAACACTGCAGAAGGCCTACTGGCCCATGCGAGGCAGGTCCAAGTCTCCTACCGGCTTAAGCCAATGCACCCAACCTAGTCAGGTCAGGTCACATTGACTTAAGGGAGGAACACGGCAACCGACCTGGTAGCACAAGCTATCAGGTCTAACTCACACCCACCCACATCCACTCATGTATTTATCCAACCTATTTTTAAAGCTACACAACGTTCTGGCCTCTATAACGGTACTTGGGAGTTTGTTCCACTCATCCACAACTCTATTACCAAACCAGTACTTTCCTATATCCTTCCTGAATCTGAATTTTTCCAACTTAAAACCATTGCTGCGAGTCCTGTCTAGGCTAGATATTTTCAGCACACTATTTACATCCCCTTTATTTATTCCTGTCTTCCATTTATATAGTGATGAAATCTGTCAGCCTGAGGTGGGAGACTTCAGTAGGCAAAGAGGATATTATCAGGTATTCCATTATTGGTTCATCAGCAACTGCAGCTTCAGAGGTTTCGTTCCAGACCTGGAGTTACTATTACATGGGACTTGCTGTCTCTCAGAGTAGCCTATCCCATACGCATGAGAAATAGACAGCAGCAGTCTTCCTGGGAAATTACGTGAACAAACACCTCTGGCACCACTTGTGTTTTTGTTTTACCCTACCTATCGGTATTTGTCGGCTTTTCATGTAGTATATTTTTGTGATGGACTGAGGAGTGTCAAGGGGTGGTTAAATAGGGTGATATATAGGATAGGAGGTCAAGGAATTTCTGTATTGAGAGCATTAAGTCTCGACGTGGGGGGTTGGGAGGAAAGTGTAATCAGAGCTGTGGGGTACATTATGGCAGATTATATATATATAGTGTGGGGATTGCGGGGGAAACAGGTCAGTGAGGTGAAGAGGAGGGTGTTAGCGGTAACGTTCTATGAAACGGTATGTAGAAATAAGGAAATTTATGGGAGGAGGTGGGTGAGGGATTTTTCAGAGGGATATAGGCAACTTACGTTACAGGTTTTATTAGACTTGTAATATACGAGGGAGGGGAGGGTACGATTGGAAAGTGTTGCTGGGGCAGGGAAGTCATGGGTGAAAACAGGGTCGCCTCCCTGGTAATGGATGACAACAAATGTTTGCGTGTGTGTTGGATGAGTGATGCGTGAGTGAATAATGTATGGACCACGGGTGCAAGCACCTGTCGAGCTGGCCAGGTTTTTTGTGTGTCATGGACTATACACTATTCATATAGTACTCATGTTCCTTCAAGGTAGTAGTGAATGATGGATAAGGTATTCAAGGGGGGGGGGGGTTTGCCTACATCACTGTGCAGAGTGAGGGTAGGGCAGTATATTGATTGGAAGTGATGGACAGTTGCTTGTCCAGTGTGTTGTAGTATTATGTGTAGATAATACGCATATTATTGTATGTAGAAAGATGGGACTACATGCATGATGGAGATGGACTTGTACTATGAGAATTACTCTCTAACGCCTGATCTGTTAAGGCTGATTGATCAACTGTGATCCATTCAAATTAGATTTATTATTATGTTGTTATCTATGTACATAGTCTTGAGTCATATTATTATGTTGTTACCTATGTACATAGCAGTCTTAAGTCATATTATTATGTTGTTATCTATGTACATAGTCTTGAGTCATATTATTATGTTGTTACCTATGTACATAGCAGTCTTAAGTCATATTATTATGTTGTTACCTATGTACATAGCAGTCTTAAGTCATATTATTATGTTGTTACCTATGTACATAGCAGTCTTAAGTCATATTATTATGTTGTTATCTATGTACATATCAGTCTTAAGTCATATGATGTGAGTTGTGTTTAGGTGCAGTTGTCACAAAATTTTGTTTTGTTTTATCTGTGTTAGGGAAGTATGTGGAATTTTTTGCTTGTAGCCGCTACATGGCTGGGGTTTATACTTTATACCTTTGCATTCTGTGATGTTTTTCATAATATTAAGTTTTTATTTATATACTGTGTTGAATGAATAGGGTTTACATGCTAAGATAATTGCACATAAGTTGCCTTTGGGTGTTGACATTCATTGTTGCAACCTTCTTAGAAAATTAAACTTTTGCGGGGTTTTCTTTCACCAAGTTGAGGTGTCATTGTGTTAAGTAAAGACATGTATCCCATTTAATTGTTATTAATATTTTTGTGTCCAAGATGTTACTGCATTATTCATGATAGTGTAATTCCTATGTATCCTTTAATGTTAAGTTAAGATGCAATCAGGTTGGGAATGGTTATATTTGGCGGGAGGGGGGGAGGGGGGGTGAAATTGTGTCAAAAGTTTCAGCCTTCACAGGTATATAACTCTGGTATAACTGGGTGTATATGGTGTGTGATATTAGGTTGTCAGAACACTTTTGTCTGTTGTACTCATTTTTGTAAGGGTGAATTGGGAATTTGTGATTTACCTCATTTGTGTACCTTAATTGGTAGTAGGTTGGTAGACAGCAACCACCCAGGGAGGTATTACCGTCCTGCCAAGTGAGTGTAAAACGAAAGCCTGTAATTGTTTTACATGATGGTAGGATTGCTGGTGTCTTTTGTCTGTCTCATAAATATGCAAGATTACAGGTACGTCTTGCTACTTCTACTTACACTTAGGTCACACTACACATACATGTACACGTTTATTTATACACACTCATCTGAGTTTTCTTTGATTTTATCTTAATAGTTCTTGGTCTTATTACTTTTCCTTTTATATCCATGGGGAAGTGGAATAAGAATCTTTCCTCCGTAAGCCATGCGTGTTGTAAAAGTCAACTAAAATGCCGGGAACAATGGGCTAGTAACCCCTTTTCCTGTAAAGATTACTAAAAAGAATAAGAAGAAGAAAACCGGTTATTTTCATATAGTCGGACTTGAGTCCTGGAAATGGGAAGTACAATGCCTGCACTTTAAAGGAGGGGTTTGGGATATTGGCAGTTTGGAGGGATATGTTGTGTATCTTTATACGTATATGCTTCTAAACTGTTGTATTCTGAGCACCTCTGCAAAAGCAGTGATAATGTGTGAGTGTGGTGAAAGTGTTGAATGATGATGAAAGTATTTTCTTTTTGGGGATTTTCTTTCTTTTTTGGATCACCCTGCCTCGGTGGGAGACGACCGACTTGTTGAAAAAAAAAAATATAATTTCCACCTTGTATTGTAATGTTTTAAATAAAATATAAAAAAAAAAAAACCTATCGGTATCATTTTCCCATTGACGCCAGGGGTATTGTGATTTTTGGTGCGTTATTGGTGGCCTGTGGCGGCGGTTGCTTTGCAAACATCGAAACTAGTATACCGTAAGACGAGACGTCTGCTGACGTTAATAAGTATTTCTTAGCCATGAAGTCAGCGAAATGGTGATTGCATGATCCGTACATAGCATTAAGAATAGATGTGATAGGGCTCACGCAGCCACGAATGAGGAAACTCAGCAGCGGTTAGTGGAGGTAAACACAAGCCTTTCCTCTCTTTCTTCTAACTTGTGATTATTATGTAAATCAACCGTATGTCAGGTGGTCGACCGTGTAGTTCAACTTATACAACATGACACATTATATGTGTCTCCCCACAAACCTGTCTACTGTCGTACATTATCACTGCTATTATTATTGTTTGTTATTATTTCATTGGAAGAAAAGCTGAATCAGTAGGGGTCATACGGCGCTGGGTAATAGGTGGCAGTCAAGATCGATTCAAGGAAAGGGAGAATAGGTTCACTTCCCTGGATCAAGAACCGTGCACAAGCCTCAGGTACACCTCCCTTGAAGGGTCAGTGTGTACTAAGCTCTTCCAGTGTCTACCTCGCCGAGGGAAGTGTACTCTTTTGCTGCGGTCAACTACAGCAACAACAGAGAACTGCAGACAAGTTTGCAGCAGCGTTAATGCAGCAACGTTAGAGCAGCAACACCTGGCTCGACACCTCCACTAAGATGAGTGAGACGTTAAGAGCAGCTTTGTTTCTCTACCTCCACTAGGGCTCACGGGAAATATTAAATGTAACATCTAACCCACAAATTGAAGATGAAAGTAGACGACGTTTCGTTCCGTCCTGGAGCGAAATATCGTCTATTTTTATCTCGAAGTTGTGGGTTAATTGTGATTTTTTTCCCAGCCACTCTATTGTGATTTATTCAATGAACAGAAAATCAGGAAAATAAATTTTGCTTTCCGGAGGGAAAAGGGGACAGTTTGCAGCCACTCTCGGGACTGATCTTGTTGATGGTCCAGGAAAAGGCTGCGATTAGGTGAGAGCCAGAGTGAGGTAGGAAGAAGAGAAAATAAACACTAGTCTCAAGCTGTGTGTGTGTGTGGGCAGGAGGCGAGGAGCTAGTCCCCGCCTAGAGAGAATATATTCATAAAACTGAGGGGAATCAGAGGGGCTTTACGCGGAGCATAGCCACCCAAAGCGGCGGCGGGTATCTCACTCGGGTCAGCGAAACACGGCCGAGGCAGCTTATTACAGCTTTAGCTGGGGACTCAGTGTGGCAAAGCAGCATCCGTCAGACGCTGCCCACCAAGTTAAGTCCTGTGTATGTAGCAGCGGTGGTGGAGGCTAGGCTCGGGGCTGCGCTAAGTCGCCTCTCCACACTTTCCTTGTGCTTGCTCTTGTTCCTACCAGAACTCACTCAACGAAATCACCACCACCACTACCACACCAGCCAACGTCACTGCTGCTCCTCCAGTACTACTACTGCACACTTCCGTATCTGTTATTAGACAGGAAAGTGAAATGAGGGTGAATTTCATATTTATTGACCTTATAAAAAGCCCTCGACACGATCATTTACAAACACGAAAGGCAGGCTCAACAGGAAAGGTAAAAGAATAGATATAAAATACCTAAAATATAGAAAACAGTCACGGTAGGATGAAGTATCAGAATGAGCGAACGAAACAATCGGGGTTCCACAGGTTTTACTTTTCGAATCCATACTGTTCGTGAGGTATGTGAAGCCTCTAGAGACGTGCATGTCAGTATTCAGTAATATTTGCACATGATCCAGAATTAAATAAGAATTCATTCCGATGAGGACTACCAAAAGCTGCAAGGTGACTTGGACCGTCTGCAGGAATGGCCGCTAATATGGCTGCCCAGATTCAACCCCAGCAAATGCAGAGTGATGAAAAAGGATGATGGGGAGGGGGAGGGTACATCCAGAAAATGAGCCACGGGGGGGGGGGGAGGAAAATGACTAGAACATTGGCAGAGTAAGATAACCAGAACATTAGGGAAGGGGTAAAATAAAATAAAAAAAAAAGTAGGAGTAAGGTAACAAGAAAATAACTAGGGGGTACGGTAACAAAATTAACGAAGGGGTAAAAAAAAAAAAAGCCTTACATTAGAAAGGAATAAATCGGATCATACAAAGAGAAGGATCTGTGTTTACAGTCTTCAAGGGGGAAGGGGTTGCCTTGATGCCGGTGAAGAGCTCTTGATTCAGGGAGTTGGAAATAATCTCGCTTCCGTGGATCAAACTTAATTACTTGTTATACTTTAGGAACTGAGGCACTTCTACACACAATAAAAAATCTATTAACATCCTGGGACAGGATGATACTAAAATCTTTGTCAGTACCGATACTCTAAGTTTTAGGTTGATATCGATACCATTACCCTCAGAATTATCCGATACCACCTGATACTGGTGCTTTAACACGCCTCTATTTAAATCGCACCCCATCAACAGCATTTGTAGCTCACTGGTAGCGTGTTTGGCTCACAATCGAAGGATCCTGGCGAATCCTGAGCAAAGTGAGACGAATGGACAGATCTCATTACATCTGCTGTCCCTGCTCACCTAGCAGTAAATAGCCACCTGGATGGTAGCCGACTATTGTGGGTCACATCCTGAGGAAGGTGGCCAAATGACCTCATTGGATATAAGCCATACTGCTTTTCCTAGCTTTGTTATCCTGAGTTAGAATTCCCTGGGATTAATACTGCAAAGAAAGTCGGCGGTGTATGTCAGGCTCGCATGTATGTAAGAGTGACATTCAGGGTTCTATACTAGGGAAGCATTCTTAGCATAGCATTCACCCATCTTAATACGGTAGTAGTAAACGCTATAACCAGTATGCAATAATTGCGAACAAGCTTTGAAAGATACAAAATAACCACAGGGGAAGTTGAAGGATAGCTCTAAACCTTTAGGGTTGCAATCAGCACATCACCAGGAGCTATCAATGTTACAGAAATTAGTAGGAAGTCCAGGTAGATTCGTTCAGAGGAACGGCTGTAGCTAGAGCCATTTCCCTCAACGAATCTGCCCGGACTTCCTACTCATTTCTGCAACACTGCAAGCTCCTGATGATATGTTGATTCCAACACGAAAGTCCTAGAGCTATCAATCAACTACCCCTGTAATTATTTTGCACTATAGCCAGTATGTTTAACCAGTTCTTGAATACGCGGTCCAAGCGTCGAGCCTCACGGCTGATAAATAAAATTGAAAACATACCAAGATTTGGTACAAGGGGAGGGTACCTGAAGTGAAACATCGAAGTTACGAAAAAAAAACTAAAAGAAATGAAACTCATGATACCAAAAATAGGAGAGAGGAGGCAGGATAACAACATACAGTTTGATATACATAAGTGTCTTTTTCCACATACAGTTTGATAACTAAATTACTTGCTAACAGGAAAGTAACATAGTAGATTAATGTAAATCGAACTCTCACCGGCGTGTAAATTCAGAGAATTACTTTACTGGCAACGCCAAAAATCCCTTAAATTATTCTCCCTGGAGTGCAGGCGAGAAATATATCTACATTTTATATCTGGGACACTCTTGAAGGACTGGCTGCAAATCTGCACACTAAAATTTCTCCTTAGGACAGCTGGATATACATTAGACCACAAAAATTTAATAAAGAGATAATTCGATAAGCATGAAAGGTTCAAGACATTTTAACATCCAGGAAACAAAAGGATAATTACCTATAGCACCGATTGGCAGGACAAACACTCTCCGCTAGTCAGCGCTGTGGTGGCCAGTCCACTCGCTGTCTGTCGAGTAAAATTGGCAAATACAAATGCAAATGTGATGTTGAATAGTGATTTTGTAGTATAGTGAAAAGAGCATCCCTTGTCATCTAGCACAGTTCACTAGAGTGGAAAGTCTTACTTTCAGTTACTCTTATCACTGGGTGTTTTGGAGCCGTGCCCGTCAGAGTTATACGTATCTAATTGTCTTGCTGCGTTTCACTGCGTGTCTCCAGTAACAGCCGTCTCACTGTCAGTATGGAGGCCTGATCTTGGACGTCACGAAAGTTAGACCTGAAGCTCGTGAACTTCGCAAACTCATCTACGTAATGACAGCGCCACCATTGGCTGTAATTGTATCTCCTTCGGTTTACACCATTGATAATATTACCCACATCACGGAGCCATCCCCCTGAATAAACTACAAAAGTATACCCACATTAACTATTAAAAAATCACATAAATCCAGGTGTGATTAAGATCAAATAACAACGTAGCCCTGCCCCCTAGCCACACCTGATGTAGATGGTGTAATTGCCAGCGTCCAGCAAGAGGATCATCTGAAGTGGAGACGCTGGAGATAATACGGTTTGTTTATGATAATTGCGTCCACCCCTAAAGTGATCTGAGTTGATTGACGACACTTAACGACTTACAGGTGATTAGAGCCCGTGTCATAATCCAGGGAGGTTAGTACGAGAGCGGATCCACTGTGGTACAAGCTCGGTAGTGGTGAGGGTGGTATTGGAGGTTATGGTTGTAGTAGTGGTGGTGAGGGTGGTAGTAAAGGTTATAGTTGTAGTAGTGGTGATGGTGGTAGGTAATAATAGTGGTAGATGTTATAGCAGCAAGCAGTGGGGGTGGAGGAGGGTGGTGGTTAAGTAAATTGGTTGTACATGTATGGTATACAGTACCGACAAGATGGAAGATTAGACACATGTACAACATCTGGGTATTTTTATTGTAGACGCTTCGCCATCTAGTGGCTTTAACAGTACAAATTCAAGGACATAATTAGAAGACAGCAGAACTATATACAAAAGATGCGGTAATCAGTCCCTCAACCAAGGCTGAGGGACTGAGTGACAGTGGAAGCAGATTCAATAAAGGGGTTCAAATATGGATGATAGGGTTATTTCACACCAGGAAGTTGAAATTGACAAGAGACATAGCTGATTTCGCAAGGTTAGGAAAGGTTTGTCAGGAAACTAACTTCTCAAACTCATTTACGTAATTATAAATAATAACAATAATATTGTTATTAATTTATTTTAATAGTAATATTATTTTATTATGATTGTATTAATGCTAGTTATTTGATTTGATTTTCTTAATAGTAATAATAATATTATCACTAAGACATATATATCAAAATAACTAGCATAAAATTGTGTAATAAAATAAATATTATTCTAAACAAAATAATAATTACTACTACTACTACTAATAATAAACATCTTACAAGGTCTTAAAGAGTCCAAAAGCCAGAGCTTTTAACAGCTGGGGTGGGCTAGTGTGCAGTCAGTGCTAAGTTTGGTAGCTCTAAGAGAAGAATATTAGCCGGAGTTGTAAGTGGCGCTAATTTCATTACTGACTGCTAAGTGACGTCCTCCCTCTCAGAGTGGCCATGGACGCCGCTCAAAGAAAGCAATCCCAGGGGAAAGAAAGCTCTGCAAAAATCGTGAGACGAATTAATGTTGTTTGATCTGATCCTGGTGGGCTACAAAGGTATTCAAGTCTTTTTCTTTATCTGTAACTATTTTGATCTTGTTGTAAGGTGTGTGTGTGTGTTCGCCTAGTTGTGGCTCCAGGGGTTGAGTCTCGGTTCCAGATCCCCGCCTCTCATCTGCTTACGAATGGTCACTAAGTTTCTTCGACCTTACAATATGTACTTTCTGGCGTCCCACTGGTTCATTTGCACCTTCAACATGTGTATCCCCTTGTTTCTGGTCTCCTTTTCCAACAGTTTGCCCCTCGTCTCCCCACAACGAAGGTTTCTTGACGCTGGTGAGGGGCTCTTGATCTAGGAAATTGGATCTGTGCTCCAGTTCTCTGAATTAAGCCTGAATGTCTTCCACATCCTCCCACAAGCACTGTATAATGCTACAGGTTTAGCACTTTCCCCTTGATTGTAATAATAATTGTCCCTCGTCTTCCCTACCAAGGCCTTTGAGTATCCTATATGTCGTAACCATGTTTCCCCAGTTTCTTCAAAGAGGTGGAGCGTATTAGTGGTGGTTCATGGTTCTTGATTCAGTTAATTGGAGCTACCCTTCGTTTCCTTGGATCAAACCTGATTTCCTTCCATTTCCCAGGCGCTTTTTGACCCCTCCGGACTTACTGCTTACTTCGTGAAAATAATTATACTAATTCCGTATTTCTTACAGAAGGATATATACAAAGAGAGGTGTCGTATGTTTGTCAGTGTATATACAATGAGAGTTGTATGTCTCAGCGTAAAAACATGGAGAGGTGTATGTCTCTCATTGAGAGTTCATAGTAATCCTTGTTTTAGTGATTTAGTTATCTTTGACTGGTGGTGAACACTCGATACGCAACCTCAGTGACTCTCGAGTAGTTGTTAGGCTTGAAACCCCAGTTAACCACCCAACTGGCTGTCGTCTCTTCCAGTGTTATCATTAACATGCTTCTTGGCCAAAGGTACTTAATTTTCATCAAAGAAAGACACAAAGCTCGGTCTAACGTCAATAAAATGTCTAAGTGTTGTTTATGTCTCTCTACCCCACACGGCTTTACATTTAGCATCCTAGTCAGATAAATGGACATTATGTTATCGTCAGATTTAATGTTCAAATCGAACCTAAAACCTGATTATTAAAAGCATTAGTATTAATGTTATCAGTGATATTAGTATCTTAATTAGGGATGCTTGACCTTTTTTTTTTCTTTTTGTTTATGGTCCCCTGTTGAGCTTCATTTGTCGTATTGACGGTCTTATAGCCGGTCATGGCCACCTTCTGAGCTTAGTTTTACTTGTGGCTCTCTTCAAATGTCCAGATTATTATTATAATCAGAACGAAGCGCTAAATCCACCAGGGTCATACAACCCTGCAGGATAGGATGTATGAACTTAGTTAAAATTTTGATCTAAAACAAATGTATAACGGAGTTAGAGGTTGTGAGGAGTGCTAAAGGAAGTACAAAGGTAGTGCAATAAATCAGTTGCTGTCAAAAAAGTCAAAGAGGAAGTCTATGTCAAAGGTGGGGCCGTCAGCGAGGAGGGAAGATCAGTGGTGTTAGAACGGTGAGGACATCTGAGGTAAATTCCTCGTGCTCGCTAATAGACAGGATAGTCTAATAGAATATGGAAAACTGGAATTGGAACCTGACAGTTCACCCAGTGGAACTGGGCGCCTCTCCATGAGATACCCTTGAGTAAGACGTGTGCCCGATGCGAAGATGGGTAAGCGTAGTTTCCCAGCCACAATGATAAGAAGGCTTTGTAGAATGTAATTTGTTATGAATCAACTCAGACCAACGATATTGCCAACGGCTGCGAATGTGGCTAAAGATTACAGCAGAATTGTCTGAGAATGGAATACCTCTATAGGAAACTGCGCTGACCGCGCAGCAAAGTCCGCCTGCTCGTTGCTCTCAACATCAACATGATCAAGGACCCAGCAGAAAACAATTTCTTTGTTTTTGCTAGAAATGCGGCGCAACCAAAGTTGTATACTAAGAACCAGGGGGTGAGGCGAATTAATTTTTTTTTTTTTTGATAGCTTGCAAAGCACTAAAGGAGTCTGAGACTACCACAAATGTTGCGGTAGGCCTGGATACAATACGTTTAATCGCATACAGTTCAACTAAAAATGCTAGCTGAGTCTAATAATGACCTCGCATAACACTGTCCGGGAACATTGCTACAAACCCGACACCGTCAGAGGATTTAGAATCATCAGCGTAAACCGCAACGGCATGAGAATGAGACCGAAAGTGGTTAAGAAAAAGGGAGCGAGAAGTAACTAGGTATTTGGGCTTTCGCGCACGGCAGTGGGGAAGAACAGACTCGAATTGTCAGAACCTCTCATGGGGGAAGAGAGAAGTTAGGTGCTAGCTAAACATACAAAGGAGGCAACCGAAGAGAAGACAAGAACGAGTGAAGACGAAGAGAATCATATGTCCAGAGCTTCTTATACCTCTATAACCCCATTTTATATTTCCTCCTGATCTTAGTTTACCGCTGTGGCCCCCTCATACATCCCCCCGTCTGAGCTGTGTTCACCTCTGTGGCTCTCCTCATATTTCCTCCTGATCTTAGTTTACCTTTGTGTTCTCGCCATGTCTCCCTTCTGAGCTGTGTTTACCTATGTGGCTCACCTCATATCCTCCCTAAGCTAGGAGAAATGGTCCTTTACTATTAGACCTGCTTCTTTTCTTCTATGCGATTCCCTAGATGCACTGCTTCGTAGTGCTGGCACCCAGGAGAGCCATACGGCTCAGTTGAGACTCACTGATTTGAATCATTAGCGCATCAAAGTTATTTTCCCAAACCTGTGTGGGCTGTACCAGGGTATATGAAAAATATGTATGTATTACTTGTTGAGATTAATTAAAGGTAGACTAATTGCAGGTAAGTTGTGGACTTACAGGAAAATTGTGGATTTAGAGTGGGAAAAATGGATATTTGCTGGACAAGTGTGGATTTACGGGTAAATTGGGGATTTTTCCAGAAAAAAATGTGGATTTATAGGTAAGTTGTGAATTTACTGGAAAATATGGATTTATTGGACAAATATGGTTACAGATATAATGTGGATTTACAAGTAAATTTTGCCTTGACAATTAAATTTTGAATTTACAGTTAACTGGTGGTTTTACAGGTAAATTGTAACTTGGCTGGTAAATTGAGCATTTTCAAATAACCTGTGGTTTTACAGGAATTTTTGGATTAATGTTTTAATTCTGTAAACAATATATTGTATCTCAAGTCAGAGATACAATGTATTGTATCTCAGTCTCTTTTTGTTTCATATGTAAACATATTGTGTTTACGTCGGCTTAAATATTAATCTTTAGTTAGACACAGATATTATTATTATTATTATTATTATTATTATTATTATTATTATTTTTATTTTTATTATTATTATTATTATTATTATTATTATTATTATTATTATTATTTTTATTATTATTATTTTTATAAACAGATTTTTACATTTTTTGGGGAGATCAATGTTTGATGTTCTCTTGATGTGAATGATACAGTTTATTATTATTATTATTGTTATTATTATTATTATTATTATTATAAGCTTGCTGCTTCTCTTATATCAGCCATAGTTCATATGGCGTCCTTTCCCTCTGATGACGTCCTTCTTTCCCTCTGATGGCGTCCTTCTTTCCCTCTGATGGCGGCTTTCTTTCCCTCTGATGGTGTCCTTTCCCTCTGATGGCGTCCTTCTTTCCCTCTGATGGCGTCCTTCTTTCCCTCTGATGGCGTCCTTCTTCCCCTCTGATGGCGTCCTTCTTTCCCTCTGATGGCGTCCTTCTTCCCCTCTGATGGCGTCCTTCTTCCCCTCTGATGGCGTCCTTCTATCCCACTGATGGCGTCCTTCCCCTCTGATGGCGTTCTTTTTTCCCTCTGATGGCGTCCTTTCCCTCTGGTGGCGTCCTTCTTCCCCTCTCATAGCGTTCTTCTTCCCATCTCATGGCGTTCTTCCCCTCTCATGGCGTTCTTCTTTCCCTCTCATGGCGTTCTTCCCATCTCATGGCGTTCTTCCCCTCTCATGGCGTTATTCTTTCCCTCTGATGGCGTCCTTCTTCCCCTCTTATGGCGTTCTTCTTCCCCTCTCATGGCGTTATTCTTTCCCTCTGATGGCGTCCTTCTTCCCCTCTCATAGCGTTCTTCTTCCCATCTCATGGCGTTCTTCCCCTCTCATGGCGTTATTCTTTCCCTCTGATGGCGTCCTTCTTCCCCTCTTATGGCGTTCTTCTTCCCCTCTCATGGTGTTCTTCCCCTCTCATGGCGTTTTTCTTCCCCCTCATAGCGTTCTTTCCCTCTCATGGCGTTCTTCTTCCCCTCTCATGGTGTTCTTCCCCTCTCATGACGTTCTTTGCCTCATGGCGTTCTTCCCCTCTCATGGCGTTCTTCTTCCCCTCTCATGGCGTTCTTCTCCCCCTCTCATGGCGTTCTTCCCCTCTCATGGTATTCTTCCCCTCTCATGGTGTTCGTCCCCTCTCATGGCGTTCTTCTTCCCCTCTAATGTCGTTCTTCTCCTCTCATGGTGTTCTTCACCTCTCATGGTGTTCTTCCCCTCTCATGGCGTTCTTCTTCCCCTCTCATGGCGTTCTTCTTCCCCTCTCATGGTGTTCTTCCCCTCTCATGGTGTTCTTCCCCTCTCATGGCGTTCTTCTTCCCCTCTCATGGCGTTCTTCCCCTCTCATGGCGTTCCTCTTCCCCTCTCATGGCGTTCTTCTCATCTCATGGTGTTCTTCCCCTCTCATGGCGTTCTTTGCCTCATGGCGTTCTTTGCCTCTCATGGCGTTCTTCTTCCCCTCTCATGGCGTTCTTCTTCCCCTCTCATGGCGTTCTTCTTCCCCTCTCATGGTGTTCTTCTCCTCTCATGGTGTTCTTCCCCTCTCATGGTGTTCGTCCCCTCTCATGGCGTTCTTCCCCTCTCATGGCGTTCTTCTTCTCCTCTCATGGTGTTCTTCCCCTCTCTTGGTGTTCTTCCCCTCTCATGGCGTTCTTCCCTTCTCATGGTGTTCTTCCCCTCTCATGGTGTTCTTCCCCTCTCATGGTGTTCTTCCATTCTCATGGCGTTCTTCCCCTCTCATGGCGTTCTTCTTTCCCTCTCATGGCGTTCCTCTTCCCCTCTCATGGCGTTCTTCTTCCCCTCTCATGGTGTTCTTCCCCTCTCATGGCGTTCTTCTTCCCCTCTCATGGCGTTCTTCCCTTCTCATGGTGTTCTTCCCCTCTCATGGCGTTCTTCCCCTCTCATGGTGTTCTTCCCCTCTCATGGCGTTCTTCTTCCCCTCTCATGGCGTTCTTCCCTTCTCATGGTGTTCTTCCCCTCTCATGGCGTTCTTCCCCTCTCATGGCGTTCTTCCCCTCTCATGGTGTTCTTCCCATCTCATGGCGTTCTTCTTCCCCTCATGGCGTTCTTCTTCCCCTCTCATGGTGTTCTTCTTCCCCTCTCATGGCGTTCTTCCCCTCTCATGGTGTTCTTCCCCTCTCATGGCGTTCTTCCCCTCTCACAGCTTTCTTCTTCCCCTCTCATGGCGTTCTTCTCTCATGGTGTTCTTCCCCTCTCATAGCGTTCTTTCTTTCATGGCGTTCTTCTTCCCCTCTCATGACGTTCTTCTTTCCCTCTCATGGTGTTCTTCCCCTCTCATGGCGTTCTTCTTTCCCTCTCATGGTGTTCTTCCCCTCTCATGGCGTTCTTTCCCTATCATGGCGTTCTTCTTTCTCTCATGGCGTTCTTCCCCCCTCATGGCGTTCTTCCCCCCTCATGGCGTTCTTCCCCTCTCATTACGTTCTTTCCCTCATGGCGTTCTTCCCCCCTCATGGCGTTCTTCTTCCCCTCTCATGGCGTTCTTCTTCCCCTCTCATGGCGTTTTTCTTCCCCCCTCGTGACGTTCTTCTTTCCCTCTCATGGCGTTCTTCTTTCCCTCTCATGGCGTTCTTCCCCTCTCATGGCGTTCTTCTTCCCCTCTCATGGCGTTCTTCTTCCCCTCTCATGGCGTTCCTCTTCCCCTCTCATGGCGTTCTTCCCATCTCATGGTGTTCTTCCCCTCTCATTGCGTTCTTTGCCTCATGGCGTTCTTTGCCTCTCATGGCGTTCTTCTTCCCCTCTCATGGCGTTCTTCTTCCCCTCTCATGGCGTTCTTCTTCCCCTCTCATGGTGTTCTTCTCCTCTCATGGTGTTCTTCTTCCCCTCTCATGGTGTTCGTCCCCTCTCATGGCGTTCTTCCCCTCTCATGGCGTTCTTCTTCTCCTCTCATGGTGTTCTTCCCCTCTCTTGGTGTTCTTCCCCTCTCATGGCGTTCTTCCCTTCTCATGGTGTTCTTCCCCTCTCATGGTGTTCTTCCCCTCTCATGGTGTTCTTCCCCCCTCATCGCGTTCTTCCCCTCTCATGGCGTTCTTCTTTCCCTCTCATGGCGTTCCTCTTCCCCTTTCATGGCGTTCTTCTTCCCCTCTCATGGTGTTCTTCCCCTCTCATGGCGTTCTTCTTCCCCTCTCATGGCGTTCTTCCCTTCTCATGGTGTTCTTCCCCTCTCATGGCGTTCTTCCCCTCTCATGGTGTTCTTCCCCTCTCATGGCGTTCTTCTTCCCCTCTCATGGCGTTCTTCCCTTCTCATGGTGTTCTTCCCCTCATGGCGTTCTTCCCCTCTCATGGCGTTCTTCCCCTCTCATGGTGTTCTTCTCATCTCATGGCGTTCTTCTTCCCCTCTCATGGCGTTCTTCTTCCCCTCTCATGGTGTTCTTCTTCCCCTCTCATGGCGTTCTTCCCCTCTCATGGTGTTCTTCCCCTCTCATGGCGTTCTTCTTCCCCTCTCACAGCTTTCTTCTTCCCCTCTCATGGCGTTCTTCTCTCATGGTGTTCTTCCCCTCTCATAGCGTTCTTTCTTTCATGGCGTTCTTCTTCCCCTCTCATGACGTTCTTCTTCCCCTCTCATGGCGTTCTTTCCCTCTCATGGCGTTCGTCTTTCCCTCTCATGGTGTTCTTCCCCTCTCATGGCGTTCTTTCCCTATCATGGCGTTCTTTCTCTCATGGCGTTCTTCCCCCCTCATGGCGTTCTTCCCCTCTCATGGCGTTCTTCCCCTCTCATTACGTTCTTTCCCTCATGGCGTTCTTCCCCCCTCATGGCGTTCTTCTTCCCCTCTCATGGCGTTTTTCTTCCCCCATCATGACGTTCTTCTTTCCCTCTCATGGCGTTCTTCTTTCCCTCTCATGGCGTTCTTCCCCTCTCATGGCGTTCTTCTTCCCCTCTCATGGCGTTCTTTTCCTCTCATGGCGTTCTTTCCCTCATGGCGTTCTTCTTTCCCTCTCGTGGCGTTCTTCTTTCCCTCTCATGGCGTTCTTCCCCTCTCATGGCGTTCTTCCCCTCTCATGGCGTTCTTCCCTTCTCATGGTGTTCTTCCCCTATCATGGCGTTCTTCCCCTCTCATGGTGTATTTCCCCTCTCATGGCGTTCTTCTTCCCCTCTGATGGCGTTCTTCCCTTCTCATGGTGTTCTTCCCCTCTCATGGCGTTCTTCCCCTCTCATGGCGTTCTTCCCCTCTCATGGTGTTCTTCCCATCTCATGGCGTTCTTCTTCCCCTCTCATGGCGTTCTTCTTCCCCTCTCATGGTGTTCTTCTTCCCCTCTCATGGCGTTCTTCCCCTCTCATGGTGTTCTTCCCCTCTCATGGCGTTCTTCTTCCCCTCTCACAGCTTTCTTCTTCATCTCTCATGGCGTTCTTCTCTCATGGTGTTCTTCCCCTCTCATAGCGTTCTTTCTTTCATGGCGTTCTTCTTCCCCTCTCATGACGTTCTTCTTCCCCTCTCATGGCGTTCTTTCCCTCTCATGGCGTTCTTCTTTCCCTCTCATGGTGTTCTTCCCCTCTCATGGCGTTCTTTCCCTATCATGGCGTTCTTCTTTCTCTCATGGCGTTCTTCCCCCCTCATGGCGTTCTTCCCCCCTCATGGCGTTCTTCCCCTCTCATGGCGTTCTTCTTCCCCTCTCATGGCGTTTTTCTTCCCCCCTCATGACGTTCTTTTTTCCCTCTCATGGCGTTCTTCTTTCCCTCTCATGGCGTTCTTCCCCTCTCATGGCGTTCTTCTTCCCCTCTCATGGCGTTCTTTTCCTCTCATGGCGTTCTTCTTTCCCTCATGGCGTTCTTCTTTCCCTCTCGTGGCGTTCTTCTTTCCCTCTCATGGCGTTCTTCCCCTCTCATGGCGTTCTTCCCCTCTCATGGCGTTCTTTTCCTCTCATGGCGTTCTTCTTTCCCTCATGGCGTTATTCTTCCCCCCCTCATGGCGTTCTTCTTTCCCTCTCATGGCGTTCTTCTTTCCCTCTCATGGCGTTCTTCTTCCCCTCTCTTGGCGTTCTTTCCCTCTCATGGCGTTCTTTCCCTCTCATGGTGTTCTTCCCTCTTCATGGCGTTCTTCCCCTCTCATGGCGTTCTTCCCCCTCATGGCGTTCTTCTTTCCCTCTCATGGCGTTCTTCTTTCCCTCTCATGGCGTTCTTCCCCTCATGGCGTTCTTTCCCTCTCATGGCGTTCTTTCCTTCTCATGGCGTTCTTCCCCTCTCATGGTGTTCTTCCCTCTTCATGGCGTTCTTTCCCTCTCATGGCGTTCTTCCCCTCTCATGGCGTTCGTCTTTCCCCCTCATGGCGTTCTTCTTTCCCTCTCGTGGCGTTCTTCTTTCCCTCTCATGGCGTTCTTCCCCCCTCATGGCGTTCTTTCCCTCTCATGGCGTTATTCTTTCCCACTCATGGCGTTCTTCTTCCCCCCTCATAGCGTTCTTCTTTCCCTCTCATGGCGTTCTTCTTTCCCTCTCATATCGTTCTTCATTCCCTCTCATGGCGTTCTTCTTCCCCCCTCATAGCGTTCTTCTTTCCCTCTCATGGCGTTCTTCTTTCCCTCTCATGGCATTCTTCCCCTCTCATGGCGTTCTTTCCCTCTCATGGCGTTCTTTCCCTCTCATGGCGTTTTTCCCCTCTTATGGCGTTCTTCCCCCTTCAATGCGTTCTTCTCTTCTCATGGCGTTCTTCCCCTCTCATGGCGTTCTTGTTTCCCTCTCGTGGCGCTCTTCTTTAGCTCTCATGGCGTTCTTCTTCCCCTCATGGCGTTCTTTTCCTCTCGTGGCGTTCTTCTTTCCCTCTCATGGCGTTCTTCCCCCTTCATGGCGTTCTTCTTTCCCTCTCATGGCGTTCTCCTTTCCCTCTCATATCGTTCTTCATTCCCTCTCATGGCGTTCTTCCCCCTCATAGCGTTCTTCTTTCCCTCTCATGGCGTTCTTCTTTCCCTCTCATGGCGTTCTTCCCCTCTCATGGCGTTCTTCTTTCCCTCTCCTATCGTTCTTCCCCTCATGGCGTTCTTCTTCCCCCTCATGGCGTTCTTCCCCTCATGGCGTTCTTCTTCCCCCTCATCTCGTTCTTCTTCCCCTCTCATGGCGTTCTTCCCCTCTCATGGCGTTCTTCCCCTCTCATGGCGTTCTTTCCCTCTCATGGCGTTCTTCGTCCTCTCCTGGCGTTCTTATTTCCCTCTCATGGCGTTCTTCTTCCCCTCTCATGGCGTTCTTCTTCCCTCCTTATGACGTTCTTCCCCTCTCATGGCGTTCTTCCTCTCTCATGGCGTCCTTCTTTCCCTCTCATGGCGTTCTTCTTCCACTCTCATGGCGTCCTTCTTTCCCTCTCATGGCGTTCTTCCCCTCTCATGGCGTCCTTCTTCCCCTTTCATGGCGTTCTTCTTACCCTCTCATGGCGTCCTTCTTCCCCTCTCATGGTGTCCTCCCCCTATCATGGCGTTCTTCTTCCGCTCTCATTGCGTCCTTCCCCTCTTCAAGTGGAATGGAAGTTCGATTTATCAAGTTAGTGTGAAATACAGGACTATTATTACCAGGCATCAGTTCATCTGGTCATCTCTCCGAGGTTTGATGAAAACTCCGTATTGCTGTCATATGAGCCGTGCGCGTGTTTGCCACTAGTATACATCTAGTTGTGTAGTACAGTGGACCCCCGCATCTTAATCGTCTGGTCGGGAAATGTTATAATCCGTATTGTACACACAAACTATACTGACTTGAGGTAGCGACCACTCAGAGTATCTGTATTGTAATAGTCACCAGCACGGCTTGCAATAGCTGTGTGAGGGTGACATGTTTGCACTTCATTTTGCACACATTTCCTTAATCGTTGAGTTGTGGCACTTGAGGCTCGCAGTTGTATATTATCTGGTGTGTCTCACTCGTGGGCCTGTGGGGACTGAGATAAAACAAGATTTTGTTCCTATTTTTAACCCAAGAAAGGCAGTGCGTCATCGAAGGACTGTCTTTCTTATTTCCATTGAGGGTCCTCAGTCTAATCCCTGAGGATGCCACCCACACCAGTCGACAGACACCCCGTTACCTACTAGGTGAACGGGACAACAGGTGTAAGGAAATACGCCCATTGTTTCCACCCTTGCCGTGTGTCTTACTCTTGGACCTGTGGGGACTGTACTTATCTAGTTGTGTAGTATATGGTGTATCTTACTCTTGTACAGTGGGGACTATTTACTCATCGAGTTGTGGTTGTGAGGGGTCAAGTCTTATCTCCTGCCTCACCTTTTAAGTTTCACTGATACATCCAGTTCATTTCACATCGTTACTACCCTGAGACTGAAGAGGTACTTGCTAGCTTCTCTTTGACTCATCAGAATCTTTAGCTTGTGTCTCTTTGCTCATTTTGCAAAGATTTCAAAGTCTGTCCCCGTCTGCTTTATAAATTCCTCTTGAGTGTCTTGTACGTGTGATAATCATGTCTGCAGTACTTATTCTCTTTATCTGGCCTGATTACAAACATTTTTGACATTTTTCCAGCTTTGGAAATTGTTTAATTAGGTTTTTTGTATATGTCTTTTTGTGTGTGTTGAGCGTGTGAACCAATAAATGCCTTTGTTTTTTTTTGAAGTCATTAGTAAAATTTATGTGAATTTTTTTTTAAATATTTTTTTTTGTATTTACGATCTTATTTCTACCACTCAGTGGAGTGTGGGTACAGTGTCTACCAGTGACTGTGTGTGGGACGTGACTGACACTAGTACACATCTTCCTCACTACTTCCTTGCCTTCCTGTTTCCATCCTTCGTGACTGCCTTTCTCATTTCCTTCCCTCCTTTCTTCCTCCCTTTCCTCTGTTTCTTCTCTGCCTCCCTCCTTTTCATTCCCCCTGACTCCCTCTCTCCCACTCCTCCATTCCTCCCTGCCACCCCCATTCCAACACTCCCTCCCACTCTTACTCCCACCTCCCTCAGACCATCACTGCACTAGCGCTTCCTCTGAAGATAATGGAGGGACACATTTTTGGGTGTGCGTCTCAGAGCTTCTGATTAACTACAGCCAAGAGGCTTCTTCACTTTTGTCGTTATTTCCTGGCAGAGAGAACTTGGCGAGGGAAGGAGGCACAGAAAGTCTTTCTTGACGGCACCACACTGCTCTAAAGTACCCTTCCCTCTCCTGTTTGATCTCCCACGCTTGTGGTGTGGGCGGCCCAAGGTGTGTTTACGAGCCCGCCCAACTCAACGCCCAACGCCCACGGGATCAAAGGTCTACCGGGGCCTGCTGTACCGACTATGTCCATGCACACAGGATCAAAGCTCTACCGAGGTCCACTGTACCGTCCATACCTATAGAAGAATTTATGGCGAGGCGGTATTTACAACCCACGACTATGGAAAAATGATCTGGCGAGGCGATATTTACTACGCATGACTGTGGAAAAATATTTCTGGCGAGGCGGTATTTACGACTCACGACTATGGAAAAATATTTCTGGCGAGGCGGTATTTACTACCCACGACTATGGAAAAAATGCCCAAGACCGTATTCACCGCCCACATCCACTCTCACGGGATAAAATCTCTAGCGAGGTTTTATTTCTCTTGGAGTAATGCTCCGGGAGCGGAGAGAGTGAAGTATCGGCACTGCGTTTGAGGGAATTAAGTGTACACGTGCCCTAAGATTGAGTCGCTGCTTGGAGGGATGTGTTCTGGGTGTTGTCTCTCTCTCTCTCTCTTGGGTGTGTCTGTGTGTAAGAGAGGGTTGTGTGTAGAGAAAAGGTGTTGTAACAGCAGGAATGTTGTGGAGGATTTTATTGCATGCTGTTGCAACTACTACTACTGCTACTGCTACTACTACTGTTACTGCTGTTGCTACTGCTTCTTCTGCTACTGCTGTTGCTACTGTTTCTACTGCTGCTGCTATTACTGTTGCTACTGCTGTTGCTACTGCTGTTGCTACTGCTGTTACTGTTGCTACTACTGTTGCTAATGCTGCTGCTGTTGCCACTTACTGCTGTTACTGCTACTGCTGTTGCCACTTACTGCTGCTACTACTACTGTTGTTGCTACTGTTACTGTTGGTGCTACTGCTGTTGGTACTCCTGCTACTGCTGTTGCCACTTACTGCTGCTACTACTACTGTTATTGCTACTGTTACTGTTGGTGCTACTGCTGTTGCTACTCCTGCTACTGCTGGTGCTACTGCTGCTGTTGCTGCTCGGGGTCACACGCAGTTTGGTTTGATGTAGTCAACTCTGTTAAGCTTGAGAAGATCTTTTGTGCAAATTTTAACCTTTGGGTTAACAATTGAGAGAGAGAGAGAGAGAGAGAGAGAGCGTTTGTGAAGTAGAGAAAGAGAGTGTTAGTTACCGGTTGTCAAAGGCACTTGTCAATAGACACTACCTGGTGTGTTTGTGCGTGTGATTGAATTAGTTTTGCCTTTATTTTTTTTAGTTTCTCAATAAATGGTGTAGATTACTCCACGTCAGAACCGATTTTATAAGTTATAAATATTTCCTCGTGAGAGCTCAGGAGTATATATGTATATATGTATATATATATATATATATATATATATATATATATATATATATATATATATATATATATATATATATATATATATACATATATATATATATAATATATATATATATATTATATATATATTATATATATATATATATATATATATATATATATATATATATATATATATATATATATATATATATATATATATATATATATATATTATATATATATATATATATATATATATATATATATATATATATATATATATATATATATATATTATATATATATATATATATATATATATATATATATATATATATATATATATATATATATATATATATATATATATATATATATATATATATATATATATATATATATATATATATATATATATATATGCAGTGCTCGTCACGGCATTATGCCGGGTGAGCGCCCCCAGCATAATTCCGTGTGAAAATAAAAGGTTTACCAGACAGGGGGGGGATCTTTTTTCTTCAGTGCATGCTGCTGGGTAGCAGCCATTAGTATGATGTCACAGGCTGCTGCCACACTTCACAGTGACTTCTCATTGCTTACGTGGCTGCCGTGGTGAGAGGAAGTGTTGCATTGTTGTCTCTCATCTGCCCCATCTTTTGTCCGATGTTCCCTTTGGTTTTGGGGCTATACATGTTTGATTATGGGTAAAAGGAAATCTTTAATACCTGAAACTATAGCTCAAATCGTAGGGCTTCACAAAGCTAGGTACCAGACGAAAGAAATAGTGGAGAATGTTGGTGTGTGTGAATGTTCAGTGAGGAATTATGCCGTCATTATGCCGGGGCGCTCACCCGGCATAATGCCGTGACGAGCACTATATATATAAATTCTTAAGAACCACCTTTGAGACTCCAAACTTGCAAAGGCGCTTCCTGTGATCGTATTTGCTTGGACCTCCTCCTCCTCTTTTCTGCATTATTGCAAGCTCCTGATGATGTGTTGATTGTAACACGAAAGGCCTAGAGCTATCATTCAACTCCCCTTCCTCCCGTGGTTGTTTATATCTTGTATCGCTTGTTCACAATTTTTGCATTATATAATATATATATATATATATATATATATATATATATATATATATATATATATATATATATATATATATATATATATATATATATATGCAGGACAAGCCACGGGAGGGGTGGAAATCTTTAGCTCAAGTACTTTCACACTTCTCAGTGCGTCATCAGCTGTGCAATGTTGCAAGGTAGCAACCAAAGCAGGGAGAGAGGTCTCAGAGTAGCAGTGCTTTACCAATCTACCCACACTGGACCAATACCTTGGAGTCCAGCTTGCGCTAGACTTTGATCCAAGGCAGCCAGCTTTCAGGGAGAAGGCTTACAGCTTTTCATCTCATCCCCTGCATGCATCAGGGGATGAGATGAAAAGCTGTAAGCCTTCTCCCTGAAAACTGGCAGCCTTGGATCAAAGTCTAGCGCAAGCTGGACTCCAAGGTATTGGCCCAGTGTGGGTAGATTGGTAAAGCACTGCGTACCTTGTTTCAAGGTTCGTAGGTTCGAGTCTCCTTCAGCCAGAGATCAGTGTTTGTGTATATTTCGCCTGCTCTTGCGAATTCCTTGTATATATATATATATATATATATATATATATATATATATATATATATATATATATATATATATATATATATATATGTGTGTGTGTGTGTGTGTGTGTGTGTGTGTGTGTGTGAAGCACATAGCGTTGTCGCTTAACCTTAGAAAAGTGGTGTAGAGTTTAAAAAACAATCCATATATAAATTGCTTACCTGGAGGTTATTCCGGGGATCAACGCCCCCGCGGCCCGGTCCATGACCAGGCCTCCCGATGGATCAGGGCCTGATCAACTAGGCTGTTACTGCTGGCCGCACGCAATCCAACGTACGAGCCACAGCCTGGCTGATCCGGCACTGACTTTAGGTATCTGTCCAGCTCTCTCTTGAAGGCAGCCAGGGGCTTATTGGCAATTCCCCTAATGCTTGATGGGAGGCTGTTGAACAGTCTTGGGCCCCGGACACTTATGGTGTTTTCCCTTAGTGTACCAATGGCGCCCCTACTTTTTATTGTGGGGCATTTTGCATCGCCTGCCCAGTCTTTTACTTTCGTAGGGAGTGATTTCTGTGTGCAGATTTGGGACCATTCCTTCCAGGATTTTCCAAGTGTAGATTATGATATATCTCTCCCTCCTGCGTTCCAACGAGTACAAGTCAAGTGCTTCCAAGCGTTCCCAGTAGTTAAGGTGCTTGACAGAACTTATACGTGCAGTAAAGGATCTCTGTACACTCTCTAGATCTGCGATTTTACCTGCTTTGAATGGAGATGTTAATGTACAGCAGCATTCCAGCCTAGAGAGAACAACTGATTTGAAAAGGATCATCATTGGCTTGGCATCTCTCGTTTTGAACGTTCTCATTATCCATCCTATCATTTTCTTTGCACGTACGATCGTGGCACTGTTGTGATCCTTGAAAGTGAGATCCTCAGACATTACTACTCCCAGGTCCCTTACATTATTTTTCCGCTCTATTGTATGGCCGGAGTCAGTAGTATACTCTGTTCTAGTTATTATCTCCTCCAGTTTTCCATAACGGAGTAGTTGGAATTTGTCCTCATTGAACATCATATTGTTTACCGTTGCCCACTGGAAAACTTTGTTTATATCTTCTTGAAGGTTAACCGCGTCCTCAGCAGATGACAGCTTCATGCAGATCCTAGTATCATCCGCAAAGGATGATACGGTGCTGTGGTGTATATCTCTGTTTATGTCTGATATGAGGATAAGGAATAAGATGGGGGCGAGTACTGTGCCTTGTGGAACAGAGCTCTTCACTATGGCAGCCTCTAGGGAGACAAGATATTTTATGTCCGTGGTAAAGTTTGACCTTATTTTTCGTATAAATGAAAAAAAGTCTGCTTATTTGGTTATTATTATTATTACATTTATGGGGAAACACTTAAACCACTGGAGTTAGAGGCTATATACACGAAGAAGTGTATATCTCTCAGCGTATATATGCTCAGAATTTACTTTAATCCCTGTTTTAGGGATTATAGTATTTTTTGTCTGGTGGTGAAAAGTCTTAATGACCCTCGTATAGTCGATAGGCTTTAAACCCCTTTAACCCAACCCATAGGAGTCTTCCGGCACCTGGAGAATGAGACAATCAGGTTTGATGAAAGTTATGGAGAGTAGGTCCCGTTCCTGGGAGCAAGATCCCTTCACCAGCGTCAAGGCACCGTCCTCGAAAAGCTTTGTTAGATTAAAAAGAGGTTAAATTGAAGGCCTTAATGATGATGTCACTCAGTAACACTTAACATAACATCATTGCACTTACAATGTCTTAATAAATTTGTCAGAATTCGTCAGCCGAAGTATTTATTAAACGTAAGATGAGCTTTATTCAGGAAATCTGCATGTTAATGTATTATACATTGGTACAGTGTTTCTAATAAATATACAATTGCCACCAATGTATGTCAGTGGTAAATTATGAAGTTTTAACTCGAGTAAACCAACCAAGTCCATGTGACTTAATATGAGTGGATTTAAAAGATTTTATTTGGTTAATAACCCCAGGGGGCTAATAACCGTGTTTAACCCGAGAAAGACAAACAATGGGGCTTATTTCCAATCTGTCCTTTTCTGTGTTCTTCCACAGGATACGACCACAACTGTCGACTAACTCCTAGGTATCCATATACTACTAAACGAACTAGGGCAGCTAGAGATGTGTAAGTAGTAACCCTGATGACTAGAAGGTGAAAGCTGGTTTCAAAGTCTTGTAACTGGGAGAGTGTGTTTAGTGGCCTCTTACACAGCTTAATTACTTATTCTCTCTCCCTGTTGTTCCATTACACAAAGTAGACTATCAGCTTGGCTTGGAGGAGTGCAGCGTCTTAGGCAGGCGTTGGCTCCAGCTTGCCCCATGAAAAGATGTATAATGAGGTGTTACAAATGTTGTGCAGATACATTGGGAGGAAGGAGTGATAGTAGGACTTAGTTTATGTGTTAGACTTTAAAGTCTGTCGACTGCACGTGGGCCATGAAATGTCCTGCTTAAGTGTACACTGACGGCAAAGCTTATTTAATCCTCAAATTGGGTTTAGAGTAAATATAGTGTTCGTACACCGAGAGATACACATCTCTCTATACGTAGAGACACACACCCACCTTTCAGTGACTGAGTGTTAGAAAGACTGTATTTTCGTGTTGTATAGCATTATCTGAATGTTTTTTGCAGTCATTGTAGAAAGATTTAACGTGAACAGTTCCCAGCTGAGCCAAGGCTGTGTGTAAAAACCAATAATTTCGCTAATGTTATTTCTTTTGTGCCGGTTGTATTTTTTGTATCCAAGGAACATGAGTGAGGATTACCTGCAAGGAGGAATAATGGCGGCTTCAGAATGATAATTCACTTAGGGATATGGGCTGGGAGCGAGATAGTGGCATTATTGTGGAGGTAATCCCGTGGGCGGAGTTATCCCACTCTCCAAGAGCAAATCCGTTTTCTTTCTTGGCTTCGGTGTTTAGTTCAGTCAAGCGGCTGGGACTGCGCCTTTCTTGTGAACTCTTGCTCCCTCCCTCATGTTCCTGGGTTGCTGGCGAGGGGCTCTTCATCCAAGGAATTGATCCTTCCTTTCTTGGATATATCCTGATTGCGTCCCATTTCCCCAGGCGCTGTGTAACTACGAATTTACCGCTTTCCCCTATGAATCTACTACTACTACTAGTGCTACTACTACTACTACTACTACTACTACTACTACTACTACTACTACTACTACTACTACTTCTACTACTACTACTACTACTACTACTACTACTACTACTACTTCTACTACTATTGCTACTTTACTACAACTACTGTTAATACTAGTACCACTGCTGCTGCTGCTTGCTACTGCTGCTGCTGCTGCTTGCTACTGCTGCTGCTGCTGCTTGCTACTGCTGCTGCTGCTGCTGCTGCTGCTGCTGCTGCTTGCTGCTGCTGCTGCTGCTTCTGCTGCTGCTGCTGCTGCTGCTGCTTGCTACTGCTGCTGCTGCTGCTTGCTACTGCTGCTGCTGCTTGCTGCTGCTGCTGCTGCTGCTGCTGCTGCTGCTGCTGCTGCTGCTGCTGCTGCTGCTGCTTCTGCTGCTGCTGCTGCTTGCTACTGCTGCTGCTGCTGCTTGCTACTGCTACTGCTGCTTGCTGCTGCTGCTGCTGCTGCTGCTGCTGCTTCTTGCTACTGCTGCTGCTGCTGCTGCTGCTTCTGCTGCTGCTGCTGCTGCTGCTGCTGCTGCTGCTACTGCTGCTAATGCTGCTACTGCTGCTGCTGCTGCTGCTGCTGCTGCTGCTGCTGCTTGCTACTGCTGCTACTGCTGCTGCTACTGCTGCTGCTGCTGCTGCTGCTGCTGCTGCTGCTGCTTCTGCTGCTGCTGCTACTGCTTGCTGCTGCTTGCTACTGCTGCTACTGCTGCTGCTGCTGCTGCTGCTGCTGCTTGCTACTGCTGCTACTGCTGCTACTGCTGCTGCTGCTGCTGCTGCTGCTGCTGCTGCTGCTGCTGCTGCTGCTGCTTGCTACTGCTGCTACTGCTGCTACTGCTGCTGCTGCTGCTGCTGCTGCTGCTGCTTGCTACTGCTGCTACTGCTGCTGCTGCTGCTGCTGCTGCTGCTGCTGCTGCTGCTGCTGCTGCTGCTGCTGCTGCTGCTTCTGCTGCTGCTGCTACTGCTTGCTGCTGCTGCTTGCTGCTGCTGCTATTATTATTCAAGTATAGAGAGTTACATTGATTATCATACATAGCAGCATATGCGTAGAGAAGCTGGGATAACCCAAGAGAGGCAGTCAGAGTGACTTACTTCCACTGGGGTCCTTGTGATAATTATCACAAGGTAAGTATCATAATTATGTAAAAGCAGTTACAATAAAAGAAGATATACCAGAGGAGAAGTAAAATTAGTTATTTTCATACAAGAAAACACTCTCGTCCCATTCTGTAGCCTTATTCATGAGGTACATTATGGCTCTCTTATTGAACTGGCTCATGCTATGACAGGCTTTGACATGTGCAGGCGGTCTATTCCACTCCTTTAGTGCTGGATGGCCACTCAAAGGAGGTTCCTTGACGCTGGTGAGGGGCTCTTGATCTAGGGAATTGGATCTGTGCTCCAGTTCCCTGAATTAAGCCTGAATGCCTTCCATCCCCCCATAGGCGCTGTATAATCCTACGGGTTTAGTGCTTCCCCCTTGATTATAATAATATAATAATAATATTGCTGGATGGAAAAGATGTCTTTGAATCCTGACCACTCTAGGTATTGCAAAGTTGTTCTCCCTTTCCCTAGCTCTGTAATTGCATTGGTTCCCGACCTTAACGGAATGGACAGTAAGATATTGCGGACACTGGTTGTGAGCAATTTTATAAACGTAATTTAGCTTTAGTTGATTTACTCTGTCGTCAACATTCAGCATGTTAAGTTGTAATTCATTCTGGTCTACATGCTCTCTTGGACCCAGGTCCAGAATGAATCTCACTATTTTGTTCTGGGTGATTTGTAGCCTATCTTTCAGTTTTTTTTTTTTTTTTTATTTTTTTTATTAAGCAGAATATCATGAAGAGCAAGAGTAATTTATAATACATTGTATGAGACCTTGACATAAGGTCCTGCGAACCTCAGTTGGTAGACACTGTGCCTGTCTGTAGAGAAACTTTACAGTGGATATTAAAATGGAATAAAATGCCGACAGGGTGTTAGGTAAGACATATATGCAACAGTTAGGTATCTTTATTTCGAAACATTTCGCCTACACAGTAGGCTTCTTCAGTCGAGTACAGAAAAGTTGATAGAAGAGACGTGAAGACGATGTAATCAGTCCATCACCCTTGAAGATTTGAGGTGGTCAGTCCCTCAGTCTGGTGAAGAGTATCGTTCCATAGTCTGAAACAATATGGAGTTGAAGTGACAGGATGGAGCCTTATATACCACCAGGAGGTGAGATATAGGTCACTAGTAGAGGTAAGAATGTAGTCGTTGGGAGGTCACGTCACTCTCAAATCCAGCCATTCTCACTAGTAGAAGTTGTCCAAGTTGTTTTTCGGTTCTGTACCAAGATACCATTCTGTTGTAGTGTCTGACAGAGTGGATATTAAAATGGTATAAAATACCGACAGGTTGTTAGGTAAGACACATATGCAACAGTTAGGTATCGTTATATAAGGCTTCATCCTGTCACTTCAACTCCATATTGTTTCAAACTATGGAACGATACTCTTCTCCAGACTGAGGGACTGACCACCTCAAAACTTCAAGGGTGATGGACTGATTACATCGTCTTCACGTCTCTTCTATCAACTTTTCTGTACTCCTGAAGAAGCCTACCGTGTAGGCGAAACGTTTCGAAATAAAGATACCTAACTGTTGCATATGTGTCTTACCTAACAGAGAAACTTTAGTCTGGCATTCGCCTTGTTTGCTGCATTGTTCCATATTAGTTCTTCTGACATGCTTGGGTCAAAGGGGATTCCCAGATATTTCACTGAATTTACTGTAATAATCGGTTCCCCGTTACACTGGACATTAAACTTGTTTACCTTCTTCAGTTTATGTTTCGTGCCAAAGAGTATGGCTTCCGTTTTCCCGAGGTGTAGTTATAGTTTGTTGTCTACCAAGCATTTGATACACGACTCTAGTTCTAGTGATAGTACATTAACAATGTCTTGTGGGTCCTTACCTGATACTAACAGAGCACTATCGTCTGCGTACAGTAGAAGCTTTCATTTGACACTGATAGGCATGTCATTCACATAACAGGAATAACAAAAGGCCTAGGATACTACCTTGCTGCTGCTGCTAATAATAATAATAATAATAATAATAATAATAATAATAATAATTAGCTAATAATAACAACAACAATAATAGCTGGTAACATAAATAATAACAATAATGTAAACTCTTTCTAGTGCAGATAGATGGGAGCTCCGGCTTCTACACCAGCCAGGTAGATTATTTGCTGAATGGTCATAGCTGGATAAATTTTTGAGTTCTGATACATTTTTCAACACTGTATATATTCTCTTCTGTCTTGATGTGTGCGTGTGTACACTGAGAGCAACAGTGCGTGTACATTGGAGGATATATATCTCAGTTTACATACGCTTAGAGATTACCTTAATGCCAATATGGCAATATTTAGGGGTTAAAGCATTTTCGATTGGTGGTGAAAAGGCTACAGGCAGCCTTAATGACCCTACTGTGTCTATAGGCTTTAAATCCAGTTAACCAACCAGCCATTTTCCGAAGTTACTATGTACAACAAGTGTGGATAATAGTTTTTGTTTATTGACTAAGAAATATCGGTGTATATAAATGGTTCAGAGACCCGACAAGTTAATAAATTAGTCACATGTACAACACTTGGGTATCTTTATTGTGTAAACGTTTCGCCACACAGCGCCTTCATCAGTCCATTACAAAGAAAAATAGTGAAGATCAGGAGAATGAGGTAATCAGTCCCTCAGCCTGGAGTCGATGTAATCAGTCCATCAACCTTGTAGAAATAGTTGCAGGATGTCAGTCCTTCAGGCCGAGGGACAACCTACAACTATTTCTACAGAGGTGATAGACTGATTACATCACCTTTACCTCGTCACTTCTGCTGCCATCAACCTATATTCTGTATTTGACTGGAGAAGCCTACCGTGTAAGAAAGATATCCATCTGTTGCGCATTTGTCTTACTATTTTCCACAGGTATGTATTGACTGCTGAATGACATTGTATGAGCTTCACAGTATCTTGGGTGCCTAATCTGGTAGGCACTGTGCCACCTGTTTATAAGCCTGATATTTGCCTTCCTTTGCTACATGTTAATTCACCTGACATGGACTAGTCATAGGATCTTCAAAAGATATTTCACTGAAGTTAGTGTTAAAGACAGGATCCTGGGTACACATTATTACCTTAAGATTATTTAGTTTTCTTTGGTTCATAAGGTAAACATTGAGTCAAGGGGAACTTGCACTGATGGTAGGTTACCATGGCTGGACTGTAGTATTCTTCCATGCTGCACTGATGGTAGGTTACCATGGCTGGGCTGTTGTGTTCTTCCATGCTGCACTGATGGTAGGTTACCATGGCTGGGCTGTTGTGTTCTTCCATGCTGCACTGATGGTAGGTTACCATGGCTGGGCTGTAGTGTTCTTCCATGCTGCACTGATGGTAGGTTACCATGGCTGGGCTGTAGTGTTCTTCCATGCTGCACTGATGGTAGGTTACCATGGCTGGGCTGTAGTGTTCTTCCATGCTGCACTGATGGTAGGTTACCATGGCTGGGCTGTAGTGTTCTTCCATGCTGCACTGATGGTAGGTTACCATGGCTGGGCTGTAGTGTTCTTCCATGCTGCATTGATGGTAAGTTACCATGGCTGGGCTGTAGTGTTCTTCCATGCTGCACTGAGGGTAGGTTACCATGGCTGGGCTGTAGTGTCCTTCCATGCTGCACTGATGGTAGGTTACCATGGCTGGGCTGTAGTGTTCTTCCATGCTGCACTGATGGTAGGTTGCCATGGCTGGGCTGTAGTGTTCTTCCATGCTGCACTGATGGTAGATTACCATGGCTGGGCTGTAGTGTTCTTCCATGCTGCACTGATGGTATGGCTGGGCTGCACCATGCTGCACTGATGGTAGGTTACCACTGGGCTGCAGTGTTCTTCCATGCTGCACTGTAGTGGTATGCTGCACTGATGGTAGGTTGCCATGGCTGCTGGCTGTAGTTACCATGTCCTTCCATGCTGCACTGATGGTAGGTTACTGTAGTGTTCTTCCATGCTGCACTGATGGTAGGTTACCATGGCTGGGCTGTAGTGTTCTTCCATGCTGCACTGATGGTAGGTTACCATGGCTGGAGTGTAGTGTTCTTCCATGCTGCACTGATGGTAGGTTACCATGGCTGGGCTGTAGTATTCTTCCATGCTGCACTGATGGTAGGTTAACATGGGCTGGGCTGTAGTAGTGTTCTTCCATGCTGCACTGATGGTAGGTTACCATGGCTGGGCTGTAGTGTTCTTCCATGCTGCACTGATGGTACCATGGCTGGGCTGTAGTGTTCTTCCATGCTGCACTGATGGTAGGTTACCATGGCTGGACTGTAGTGTTCTTCCATGCTGCACTGATGGTAGGTTACCATGGCTGGGCTGTAGTGTCCTTCCATGCTGCACTGATGGTAGGTTACCATGGCTGGGCTGTAGTATTCTTCCATGCTGCACTGATGGTAGGTTACCATGGCTGGGCTGTAGTATTCTTCCATGCTGCACTGATGGTAGGTTACCATGGCTGGGCTGTAGTATTCTTCCATGCTGCACTGATGGTAGGTTACCATGGCTGGGCTGTAGTATTCTTCCATGCTGCACTGATGGTAGGTTACCATGGCTGGACTGTAGTGTTCTTCCATGCTGCACTGATGGTAGGTTACCATGGCTGGGCTGTAGTATTCTTCCATGCTGCACTGATGGTAGGTTACCATAGCTAGGCTGTAGTGTCCTTCCATGCTGCACTGATGGTAGGTTATCATGGCTGGGCTGCAGTGTTCTTCCATGCTGCATTGATGGTAGGTTACCATGGCTGGGCTGTAGTGTTCTTCCATGCTGCACTGATGGTAGGTAACCATGGCTGGGCTGCAGTGTTCTTCCATGCTGCATTGATGGTAGGTTATCATGGCTGGGCTGCAGTGTTCTTCCATGCTGCACTGATGGTAGGTTACCATGGCTGGGCTGCAGTGTTCTTCCATGCTGCATTGATGGTAGGTTACCATGGCTGGGCTGTAGTGTTCTTCCATGCTGCACTGATGGTAGGTTACCATGGCTGGGCTGCAGTGTTCTTCCATGCTGCATTGATGGTAGGTTATCATGGCTGGGCTGCAGTGTTCTTCCATGCTGCACTGATGGTAGGTTACCATGGCTGGGCTGCAGTGTTCTTCCATGCTGCATTGATGGTAGGTTATCATGGCTGGGCTGCAGTGTTCTTCCATGCTGCACTGATGGTAGGTTACCATGGCTGGGCTGCAGTGTTCTTCCATGCTGCATTGATGGTAGGTTACCATGGTTCTTCCCATGCTGCATTGATGGTAGGTTACCATGGCTGGGCTGTAGTGTTCTTCCATGCTGCACTGATGGTAGGTTACCATGGCTGGGCTGCAGTGTTCTTCCATGCTGCACTGATGGTAGGTTACCATGGCTGAGCTGTAGTGTTCGTCCATGCTGCACTGATGGTAGGTTGCCATGGCTGGGCTGTAGTGTTCTTCCATGCTGCACTGAGGGTAGGTTACCATGGCTGGGCTGTAGTGTCCTTCCATGCTGCACTGATGGTAGGTTACCATGGCTGGGCTGTAGTGTTCTTCCATGCTGCACTGATGGTAGGTTACCATGGCTGGGCTGTAGTGTTCTTCCATGCTGCACTGATGGTAGGTTGCCATGGCTGGGCTGTAGTGTTCTTCCATGCTGCACTGAGGGTAGGTTACCATGGCTGGGCTGTAGTGTCCTTCCATGCTGCACTGATGGTAGGTTACCATGGCTGGGCTGTAGTGTCCTTCCATGCTGCACTGATGGTAGGTTACCATGGCTGGGCTGTAGTGTTCTTCCATGCTGCACTGATGGTAGGTTACCGTGGCTGGGCTGTAGTGTTCTTCCATGCTGCACTGATGGTAGGTTACCATGGCTGGGCTGCAGTGTTCTTCCATGCTGCACTGATGGTAGGTTACCATGGCTGGGCTGCAGTGTTCTTCCATGCTGCACTGATGGTAGGTTACCATGGCTGGGCTGTAGTGTTCGTCCATGCTGCACTGATGGTAGGTTGCCATGGCTGGGCTGTAGTGTTCTTCCATGCTGCACTGAGGGTAGGTTACCATAGCTGGGCTGTAGTGTCCTTCCATGCTGCACTGATGGTAGGTTACCGTGGCTGGGCTGTAGTGTTCTTCCATGCTGCACTGATGGTAGGTTACCATGGCTGGGCTGTAGTGTTCGTCCATGCTGCACTGATGGTAGGTTACCATGGCTGGGCTGTAGTGTTCTTCCATGCTGCACTGATGGTAGGTTACTATGGCTGGGCTGTAGTGTCCTTCCATGCTGCACTGATGGTAGGTTACCATGGCTGGGCTGCAGTGTTCTTCCATGCTGCACTGATGGTAGGTTACCATGGCTGGGCTGTAGTGTTCTTCCATGCTGCACTGATGGTAGGTTACCATGGCTGGGCTTTAGTTTTCGTCCATGCTGCACTGATGGTAGGTTACCATGGCTGGGCTGTAGTGTCCTTCCATGCTGCACTGATGGTAGGTTACCATGGCTGGGCTGCAGTGTTCTTCCATGCTACACTGATGGTAGGTTACCATGGCTAGGCTGTAGTGTCCTTCCATGCTGCACTGATGGTAGGTTATCATGGCTGTGCTGCAGTGTTCTTCCATGCTGCATTGATGGTAGGTTACCATGGCTGGGCTGCAGTGTTCTTCCATGCTGCATTGATGGTAGGTTACCATGGCTGGGCTGTAGTGTTCTTCCATGCTGCACTGATGGTAGGTTACCATTGCTGAGCTGTAGTGTTCGTCCATGCTGCACTGAAGGTAGGTTGCCATGGCTGGGCTGTAGTGTTCTTCCATGCTGCACTGAGGGTAGGTTACCATGGCTGGGCTGTAGTGTCCTTCCATGCTGCACTGATGGTAGGTTACCATGGCTGGGCTGTAGTGTTCTTCCATGCTGCACTGATGGTAGGTTACCATGGCTGGGCTGTAGTGTTCTTCCATGCTGCACTGATGGTAGATTACCATGGCTGGGCTGTAGTGTTCTTCCATGCTGCACTGATGGTAGGTTACCATGGCTGGGCTGCAGTGTTCTTCCATGCTGCACTGATGGTAGGTTACCATGGCTGGGCTGCAGTGTTCTTCCATGCTGCACTAATGGTAGGTTACCATGGCTGGGCTGTAGTGTTCGTCCATGCTGCACTGATGGTAGGTTGCCATGGCTGGGCTGTAGTTTTCTTCCATGCTGCACTGAGGGTAGGTTACCATGGCTGGGCTGTAGTGTCCTTCCATGCTGCACTGATGGTAGGTTACCATGGCTGGGCTGTAGTGTTCTTCCATGCTGCACTGATGGTAGGTTACCATGGCTGGGCTGTAGTGTTCTTCCATGCTGCACTGATGGTAGGTTACCATGGCTGGGCTGTAGTGTTCTTCCATGCTGCACTGATGGTAGGTTACCATGGCTGGGCTGTAGTGTTCTTCCATGCTGCACTGATGGTAGGTTGCCATGGCTGGGCTGTAATGTTCTTCCATGCTGCACTGATGGTAAGTTACCATGGCTGGGCTGTAGTGTTCTTCCATGCTGCACTGATGGTAGGTTACCATGGCTGGGCTTTAGTTTTCGTCCATGCTGCACTGATGGTAGGCTACCATGGCTGGGCTGTAGTGTTCTTCCATGCTGCACTGATGGTAGGCTACCAGGGCTGGGCTGCAGTGTTCTTCCATGCTGCACTGATGGTAGGTTACCATGGCTGGGCTGTAGTGTTCTTCCATGCTGCACTGATGGTAGGCTACCATGGCTGGGCTGTAGTGTTCTTCCATGCTGCACTGATGGTAGGTTACCATGGCTGGGCTGTAGTGTTCTTCCATGCTGCACTGATGGTAGGCTACCATGGCTGGGCTGCAGTGTTCTTCCATGCTGCACTGATGGTAGATTACCATGGCTGGGCTGTAGTGTTGTTAGGTAAGACACATATGCAACAGTTAGACAACTTTATTCCGAAACGTTTCGCCTACACAGTAGGCTTCTTCAGTCGAATACAGAAAGTAGGCAGGAACAGTAGAGATGTGAAGACGATGTAATCAGTCCATCACCCTTGAAGTCGTAGAATTTGAGGTTGTCAGTCCCTCGGCCTGGAGAAGTTCAGTTCCATAGTCAGGAACTATCTGAATATCAAGTGACAGTGCGGAGACTTAAATACTGTCGGAAGGAGAGGTGCAGAGTAGTAGTAGTAGTAGTAGTGAGAATGTAGCCATTGAGAGGTCATGTCCCTCTCAGAACCAACACTTCTCACTTGAAAAGCTTGTCCAAGGTGTTTTCTGTACCAAGATGCCATGTGTTGCAGTGTCTGACAAGATGTTCATGGGCTGTAGTGTTCTTCCATGCTGCACTGATGGTAGGTTGCCATGGCTGGGCTGTAGTGTTCTTCCATGCTGCACTGATGGTAAGTTACCATGGCTGGGCTGTAGTGTTCTTCCATGCTGCACTGATGGTAGGTTACCATGGCTGGGCTGTAGTGTTCTTCCATACTGCACTGATGGTAAGTTACCATGGCTGGGCTGTAGTGTTCTTCCATGCTGCACTGATGGTAGGTTACCATGGCTGGGCTGTAGTGTTCTTTCATGCTGCACTGATGGTAGGTTACCATGGCTGGGCTGCAGTGTTCTTCCATGCTGCACTGATGGTAGGTTACCATGGCTGGGCTGTAGTTTTCTTCCATACTGCACTTATGGTAGGTTACCATGGCTGGGCTGTAGTGTTCTTCCATGCTGCACTGATGGCAGGTTACCATGGCTGGGCTGTAGTGTTCTTCCATGCTGCACTGATAGTAGGTTACCATGGCTGGGCTGTAGTGTTCTTCCATGCTGCACTGATGGTAGGTTACCATGGCTGGGCTGTAGTGTTCTTCCATGCTGCACTGATGGTAGGTTACCATGGCTGGGCTGTAGTGTTCTTCCATGCTGCACTGATGGTAGGTTACCATGGCTGGGCTGTAGTGTCCTTCCATGCTGCACTGATGGTAGGTTACCATGGCTGGGCTGTACTGTTCTTCCATGCTGCACTGATGGTAGGTTAACATGGCTGGGCTGTAGTGTCCTTCCATGCTGCACTGATGGTAGGTTACCATGGCTGGGCTGTAGTGTTCTTCCATGCTGCACTGATGGTAGGTTACCATGGCTGGGCTGTAGTGTCCTTCCATGCTGCACTGATGGTAGTTTGCCATGGCTGGGCTGTAGTGTTCTTCCATGCTGCACTGATGGTAGGTTACCATGGCTGGGCTGTAGTGTTCTTCCATGCTGCACTGATGGTAGGTTACCATGGCTGGGCTGTAGTGTCCTTCCATGCTGCACTGATGGTAGGTTACCATGGCTGGGCTGTAGTGTCCTTCCATGCTGCACTGATGGTAGGTTACCATGGCTGGGCTGCAGTATTCTTCCATGCTGCATTGATGGTAGGTTACCATGGCTGGGCTGTAGTATTCTTCCATGCTGCACTGATGGTAGGTTACCATGGCTGGGCTGTAGTGTTCTTCCATGCTGCATTGATGGTAGGTTACCATGGCTGGGCTGTAGTGTTCCTCCATGCTGCACTGATGGTAGGTTACCATGGCTGGACTGTAGTGTTCTTCCATGCTGCACTGATGGTAGGTTACCATGGCTGGGCTGTAGTGTTCTTCCATGCTGCACTGATGGTAGGTTACCATGGCTGGGCTGTAGTGTTCTTCCATGCTGCACTGATGGTAGGTTACCATGGCTGGGCTGCAGTGTTCTTCCATGCTGCAGTGATGGTAGGTTACCATGGCTGGGCTGTAGTGTCCTTCCATGCTGCACTGATGGTAGGTTACCATGGCTGGGCTGCAGTGTTCTTCCATGCTGCATTGATGGTAGGTTACCATGGCTGGGCTGTAGTATTCTTCCATGCTGCACTGATGGTAGGTTACCATGGCTGGGCTGTAGTGTTCTTCCATGCTGCATTGATGGTAGGTTACCGTGGCTGGGCTGTAGTGTTCTTCCATGCTGCACTGATGGTAGGTTACCATGGCTGGGCTGTAGTGTTCTTCCATGCTGCACTGATGGTAGGTTACAATGGCTGGACTGTAGTGTTCTTCCATGCTGCACTGATGGTAGGTTACCATGGCTGGGCTGTAGTGTTCTTCCATGCTGCACTGATGGTAGGTTTCCATGGCTGGGCTGTAGTGTTCTTCCATGTTGCACTGATGGTAGGTTACCATGGCTGGGCTGCAGTGTTCTTCCATGCTGCACTGATGGTAGGTTACCATGGCTGGGCTGTAGTGTCCTTCCATGCTGCACTGATGGTAGGTTACCATGGCTGGGCTGCAGTGTTCTTCCATGCTGCATTGATGGTAGGTTACCATGGCTGGGCTGTAGTATTCTTCCATGCTGCACTGATGGTAGGTTACCATGGCTGGGCTATAGTGTTCGTCCATGCTGCACTGATGGTAGGTTACCATGGCTGGGCTGTAGTGTTCTTCCATGCTGCACTGATGGTAGGTTACCATGGCTGGGCTGTAGTGTTCTTCCATGCTGCACTGATGGTAGGTTACCATGGCTGGGCTATAGTGTTCGTCCATGCTGCACTGATGGTAGGTTACCATGGCTGGGCTGTAGTGTTCTTCCATGCTGCACTGATGGTAGGTTACCATGGCTGGGCTGTAGTGTTCTTCCATGCTGCACTGATGGTAGGTTACCATGGCTGGGCTGTAGTGTTCTTCCATGCTGCACTGATGGTAGGTTACCATGGCTGGGCTGTAGTGTCCTTCCATGCTGCACTGATGGTAGGTTACCATGGCTGGGCTGTAGTGTCCTTCCATGCTGCACTGATGGTAGGTTACCATGGCTGGGCTGTAGTGTTCTTCCATGCTGCACTGATGGTAGGCTACCATGGCTGGGCTGCAGTGTTCTTCCATGCTGCACCTTGCTTCATCAAGACACCTGGAGCTCTGCATAACTTCGTAACTTCTTGAAGGCTGTGTAATGTTTTTTAACTGTTGGTGACCTTTGTTGAAGTCTGGATGGCCTTTTTTTGAAAGCTGGGTGGTCTTTTTGAAAGCTGGGTGGCCTTTTTGAAGGCTGGGTGGCCTTTTCTGAAGACTGGACGACCTTTTGTTGGAGACTATGTGACCTATTTTGAAGGATGGTGACCTTTTTTTGATGGCTGTGTGGCCTTTTTTGGAGACTGGGTGACTTTTCGAAGGCTGGTGACATTTTTTTGATGTCTGGGTGACCTTTTTGAAGGCTGGGAGACTTTTTATTGGAGGCTGGATGAGTTTTGTTTTTTGAAGACTGGATTTTTTTTTTTTTTTTTTTTTTTAAGATCGGGGGTGACTTTTGAAGATCGGGGTGACTTTTGAAGATCGGGGTGACTTTTGAAGATCGGGGTGACTTTTGAAGATCGGGATGACTTTCGAAGATCGGGGTGACTTTTGAAGATCGGGGTGACTTTTGAAGATCGGGTGAGTTTTGAAGATCGGGATGACTTTTGAAGATCGGGGGTGACTTTTGAAGATCGGGGGTGACTTTTGAAGATCGGGATGACTTTCGAAGATGGGGTGACTTTTGAAGATCGGGGGTGACTTTTGAAGATCGGGATGACTTTCGAAGATGGGGTGACTTTTGAAGATCGGGGGTGACTTTTGAAGATCGGGGTGACTTTTGAAGATCGGGGTGACTTTTGAAGATCGGGGTGACTTTTGAAGATCGGGATGACTTTTGAAGATCGGGGTGACTTTTGAAGATCGGGGTGACTTTTGAAGATCGGGGTGACTTTTGAAGATCGGGATGACTTTTGAAGATCGGGGTGACTTTTGAAGATTGGGATGGCTTTCTTTTACTTGGTCTGAGGGTTGCAAATAACGATTATCATGCTCCTTGGTTACTAGTAGTTGTATGTCTCACTGTGTAGCGCTTTATCAAGTTGTAATTTGTTCTGTGTCATGCCGTAATAACTCTTTGTCTTTGTCTCTTTGTAGAGAATTATCAAATATTATCTTAGTCATCGAATTTGTTTGTTGTACCTAGTGTGCTTAGTTGGCGTCTAGCACGATGGCAGGGATTACCTGGGCAGCGCAGCGTCTCCCATTTTAATATGCGTTACTTATTCATCCTTGCCGAAAAGAGGTGGAGGGTGGGGAGAGAGCCTTGCAATTTACTCTGCTAACCTGATTTGCATACGCAGGTATTAGATCATCTACGTATAGGTCATTAAGTCTTCTCTGTCATGTGGATTCTTTCTCTTCTCCGTCTCCCTTTATTTCCTTCTCACATACTCCTTCCTTCACTATCCCTCTTTGTTTGTGTGAAATAAGACACTTGTTCGGTATTAGGATATTTTATTGAAGAAACGTTTCGCCACGAGTGGTTTCATCAGTCTTCTTCAGCGATGCGTGGCGAAACGTCTTATCTCACAATTGTTGATATTTTATATCATCTCTGAACCTTTCGTTTTTCTCTCCCCATCCTCTCCTTTCATACCACTCTCCTCTCCACGCTTCCCAGCCTCTCCCATCTTTCCTCTTTACCTCCCTGCCTCCCTGCCTCTTACCCTTCTTCAGCTTCACCTGACCTCTGAAGACGCGAGCCTCAGGTGATCCTCTCAACTTATCTTGGGTCTTGGTGGCAATCCCTCGATATCGTCTATGATTGTCAGGTCCAGCAATCAGGGAGAAGCTGGAGGAGATTATTCAGTGTCTGTGTCTGTCTTACTGGCAGGCACCGAGGGGATAAAGCTTTCCTAATTTGCATAGACGGCATCAGCAGATGGAGAGAGGCTGGGTGTGTGGGATAGAGAGAAGCAGGAAGAGGGAGGGAGGTGGGATGGAGTAGTGGAAGGGTAAGAAGAATCTTAGTTTGTTGAAAGTGGTATGTGAAATACCGACAAGTTGATGATTAAGACACATATGCAACAGTTGGGTAACCTTATTGTTGCATATGTGTCTGAATCGTCGAGAATCAGTTTGTAAGGGAAGGAGGGGGGGTAGTTTGCAAGTAGAATGACCAGGAGAACTTGTGAATGACGTCTCCATACAAACTATTAAGTTCCCGAGTAATAGAACCCATTAGGCCAGGAACTAGCGAATCCAGTCATGATCAATTAAGTTTCGGGGTTTCAAGTTGAGACTTGACCTCGGCGTTCACAGCTAGGTAGGTACACACACACACACACACACAGTAATTTGAATAGGTGGTGGAAGACCGGACACGGAGTACAGTCTGTAGGATGTGACACATCAGACATCCCATAAGAACAAGAAGCACATCTCAGCTTTATAACTTCAGGGACATATTCAGAAGTACCTAAGTTCAGAAACTTCTAACAGGAACCTTAAAAAAATGCGAGGAGTATGCGACGCCATCATGGAACCCTCACCTGGTGAATGGTATACAGCAGCGGTTCTTCATCGTATGGGGGCTCGCCCCCTTTGGAGAAACAGTTTCCAGGGAAGGGGGAACGAACCCAGAGCAAAAATAAGGAATGCGTAGTATATTTTCGATTTTGCTCCTTAAACTTTTCTAATAGTTAAAATTAATAAAGTTAAGAGCGAAAACTAGTTTCTCAATTTTCCTATTTATACTACTATTTCTACATTTAGAATGTTATAATGAAGGAGGAAGAGGAGGAGGAGGTCGTAGAGATGAGGACCAACTGCGACAGGGGAGACAGACTCAAAATAGGCTTAGAATCACTGGTCTAAAGAAACTTAAGAGAAGATACCACAGTTTGCAACGAAACGTGCTAAAAGTGGAGAGGAAAGAGTCAAGGTGCTCACTCCAACAACCTCGCAGGGAGAAAAATGCTATGAAATACCGAGATAATGTAAATAAAGACACAAATGTAGTGCAAGGACATTTTCTAACAGTGTTTCTCCCACATAGGGCTTATTCGAGTTCCGTCGTCAATAAAGTATCCCATTACAAAGTATGTGTGTCCGTTTCCAACCCTGCAAGAAGGATCGAGGGTAGGGAGGGAATGATCATGATACAAAGTAATCAGGGGATTAGATCAAGTAGATAGGGCCAGGCTGTTTCAGATGCGAGAGGGAGCCAGGGAATACCGATGGCACCTAAATACGCAGATGAGACACAGGAGCATTGGGCAAGTAATTTTTCATTCGGATTGTAAGCGGAGCTCACTAGACGAAATAATGGGGGCGGGAGAGAGCAGACATCACAAACCTTAGTCATACATGGGCCATGGAAACCATAAATTAGTTAAGGTCGATAGGAGTTAAGAGGCGGGGGTTATGAGATGATATTTGACCTCTGTAAGTATAACTAGGTATATAAACACCGGCACACCAGGCAAGTCTTGTTCACCACGATCGTAAGACAAACTTCAGTATGTTCGTCTGTTATATAAAACAGTTGAGTTTCTTAGATTTTAAGGCACGTCGTCCACACGAGGGTCTGTCAACATCAATCCAACAACAAAGATACATTAATCTTAAAGGGAGGGATTAAAATATATTCATTGTATATACAGAGGGATATGTACATCTCTTGTGCGTATGTCCCCTAATAATGGAGGTTTTCTGAATTTTTATTTTGTGTATTAATAGATATTTTGTAAATTGACAAGGTTTGCAAATTTTGAATAGTTAATTGAACTTATGATGGTATTTATTAAGTTGAGCGATTTAATAATGTTAGCAGCTTTTAGTGTTTGTTAGTTTTACGTGTGTGTGTGTGTGTGTGTGTGTGTGTGTGTGTGTGTGTGTGTGTACTCACCTATTCACCTATATGTGTGTGTACTCACCTATTCACCTATATGTTATATGTGTGTGTGTGTACTCACCTATATGTTATGTGTGTGTGTGTGTGTGTACTCACCTATTCGCCTATATGTTATATGTGTGTGTGTGTGTGTGTACTCACCTATTCACCTATATGTTATATGTGTGTGTGTGTACTCACCTATTCACCTATATGTGTTGTGTGTGTGTGTACTTACCTATTCACCTATATGTGTTGTGTGTGTGTGTACTCACCTATTCACCTATATGTTATATGTGTGTGTGTGTGTACTCACCTATTCACCTATATGTGTTGTGTGTGTGTGTACTTACCTATTCACCTATATGTGTTGTGTGTGTGTGTAGTCGCCTATTCACCTCTGTGTGTGTGTGTAAGTTGTATATAATTCTGCCTTAGTACGAGCACTGAGTAACCATCAGGGCAAAAGTATCATAGTTACTATCTCAAATACTAAACTTTATAGCCTAACTTAACCTAACCTTAGTCAAGTTAATCCTACCTTCCCTATATAGGTAAAGTAACTATCGGTGTATACCCTGAGAGATAACCACCTGTCTGTATACCCTGAGAGATAATCACCTGTCTGTCTACCCTAAGAGATAACCATTTATCTGTTACCCTGAGAGATAACCACCTGTCTGTATTACCCAACAATAGGGAAGCAAAGAGACTTAACATTTCGCTGTACACAGAGCGAAATGTTGTCTTGGTAAACGTAGTCTTTATTTTCGCTTCCCTGACTCGCAGGTCACTCTTGAGATGAAACACTAAATTACCGTCAGCGGCATCTTGGTCTGGCATTTAAATGTGATTAAGAGGATTTGCTCGCCTCGTCGTTACGCTGCCCGCCATGATTCCTCTCTCCCTGAAGTTCACTGAGTGAGTGAATCCTCTCAGGATTACCACCTCAGCTCAGCAGCTGCTGCTGTTTAAACATTTGCCAATTTTGCTGATTTTTTTTTTTTTGGGGGGGGGGGTTGTTTTTCTATCGAGGTTTATTTGTGATTCACCTGATGTTTATTCTCCTGGGGGGGAGGCTATAATAGTCTAGCTCCTTTTTTCTTTATTTTTCTCTTTTCTTAATAGCCTATCACGTTTTATATTAATAGACTCACTTTTTATTTCTTATTAGCCTATTATATTTTTATTTCCTAATAGTCTTTAATAATTTTTATTTCTTAAGAGCCTGTAACATTTTTATGTTTTAATAGTCTATCACATTTTTATTTCCTAATACTTTATCACTTCTTTTCTTTAATTTCTTAATAGCCTATCTCCATTCTTTCTTAATAGCCTATCTTCTTTTATTTTCTTATTTAGCAAAATTGTATATGAGAGTTACTCAGTGGGGACAAATAATTACATAGTGGGAGCGAACGCTAGGCTTTGTTGTATTCCATCACGCAGGGCTCATACAAGGTATTGAAATCTGTCAGCCTGAGGCTGAAGACTTCAGTAGGGCAGTGAGGATAGAATCAAATATTCCTTATAAGGGTTCGTCAGCTATGCCAGATTCAAAGGTTTCCTTTGTAAGCATCCAAAAACTGTGTAAACCTGTACCTGGATAAACTTACTCAACTTATTTTATCAATTAGCAAGTGTCATCGCTCAGGATAGCCTATGCCCTGGAGGGGATGAGGGGAGGATAGCTTGGAATTGGGGCTATCCCCTTCCCTTTCTTGTATCAAGAATGTTTGCTTCCCATTTTCCCCAGCCGCTGTATGGCCCCTACGGGCCTAACGCTTCTTCATGATTCCTATGTCAACGGAATATAGAGTGAGAGGTGCTTGTGTCTGCAAATATTCGCCGACAGGCGTATAAATCTCAGTATATACTTACACCAAGAAGCGTGTATCTTTATGTACACCCAGTAGTATCTCTCAATGTATATGCATTGAAATATGAACACTTTAGTGTATATACCCAGATACAAGACTCATTCTACACACAGTTTAATTTAAACCTTGTTTTTAGATATTAAAATCTTCTTGATGATTGTGTACAAGAAAATCAAACCCTTTTGGATTCCCGTTCATTTAATAGACCTGTAAATCTAACTCACTAACTTCACTAGTGTTGCCGACAGTAATCGAGGCACTCGAAGCGTTTTTCCTGTATGGTGAAACGAAGATACGCAGATAAGTAGAAAACTTTTCTTGGCCAGCCTTTGACTTGTGGTTATCCGTGGGCACTTTGAGGAGCTCGCACGAGCTACTAGGTTAAACACATGGCTCAACAGGTGCTCGATGACTTGGCTCCGTGCGTCCCCCTTCCCCCCGCTCCCTTCTAAGCACCCTGGCACTTGCAAGGTCAAATGATTCACTGGTGCAACAGGTGCTGCGCCACCAACGAAGGTCTCCTTCACCGCTGGATTATTCTTACACTCGATGAGGCGTTAAGCGACGCGCGAGTGTGTAACTGCCTATTTATAATCACCTGTTTGTAGCTACAGGAGCAGAGCCGTGCTTGTGGTGGCTCCCCCACTATGTTAGCATTTGCAGTTGTCGTAGCAGTTGCCCATTCTTCTTGCACGATTTGTAAGAAAAAATTCCCAGCAGCCCCTCAGTTCCATTATGTTGGAATTTATATCTGTGGCCTGATGTTATTCCTGTTGAAGTTATTAAAATAGTTTTATCTTTGGCCTACTGGTATTCCTGCTGTTATTAAAAGTTTTGTCTGTGGCCTACTGTTGTTGTTGCTGAATTTATTAAAAGTCTTATCTGTAGCCTACTGTTATTCCTGCTGAATTTGTCTTTATCTGTAACCAACTGTTATTCCTGTTGAAGTTATTAAGTCTTATATGTGGTCTACTGTTATTCCTTCTGAAGTTATTAGTCTTCATCTTTGCTTTCACATTTTATAACTTATACATATTATTGTATCTCCTCTGATCTTCACAGCATCCAGCCTGGGCATCATTATGTTCAGCCTTTCTTCATCGCTCATTTATTTGTTTCTGGGATCCATTTTGTAACTCTTTGGATATTTTTATCTCATTAACATTTTTTGTTTGGGTTTGAACAGCATGTTTCAATTTGGGTCTAATGTATGTTTTAAACAGCATTCTATGTATCTCAGTCTATTGATTCGACAGCTGTTGTATAGTTGGCCAGTGTAGTAGTCTATTCTTTTTTAATTTCATTTTTATTATCTACTGGCGAAAGTTTTTTTGTGTGTATGTGTGTTCTTACTGTATGACATTTGTTTTTCGTATTGTGTATGTATACACACACCGCCTATTTATGTTTTCCTGTGTGTACGTATTGTATGTACGTAAGTGTGTGTGTGTACGTGTGGAGCGATCAGAAGCGTCCTCTAGAAGTCACCATCAGTGGTAGGTCGAGGAATCACCTCGGCTTTAGAGTGAGCTGTTATCGATGCCGAGTCCTCTTGTTCCTTTGAGTGTCCACTTGTTATCCCACCTCACAGTCACTTGTTATCTACGATCTAACTTCCTTGTGGAGACCATACTGTTTTTTTTTTTTTTTTTTTTTTTTTTTTTTTTTTTTTCTACTTGTAGCGACCCCACACTGAGGTGTTATATGACTTGTGGCCATTGTCTGAGATATTGTGACTTGCACCGTCTGCATTCTGGGGAGTTAGAACATGTAGCGGCTACAGTTGGCGGTATTATTACTTAGAGCTGCCATAATCCGAGGTGTTATGACTTCTAGCAGCCACAATCTGGGTGTTATGACTTGTAGCAGCCACAGTCTGGGTGTTATAACTTCTAGCAGCCACAATCTGGGTGTTATGACTTGTAGCAGCCACAGTCTGGGTGTTATGACTTGTAGCAGCCACAGTCTGGGTGTTATGACTTGTAGCAGCCACAGTCTGGGTGTTATGACTTGTAGTCTAGGGTGTTACAACTTGACGGATATGTTAAGAGATGATGCACTGTGGATCATTTTACAGTATCACCTGAACCTGTAAAGTAGGAAAAGCCAGGTGTTCAATTAGGAAGAATACGGACAGGTGATATACAATAACGAAGATAAGGCAATACCATGATCACTATAATAGCGTACTCTGGAGAAAACGGCTAAGATCGCCCTTACCCGATATTACCAACAATAATTAGCAGTAATTACCCTATCTTAGAAACAGCATATAAGCCTAGCATTAGTCCTCACCTATAGAGCTTTGAGTCAGCCATTTGGACCCTCAACTGGTGTGGCATGCAAAGAGTATATTACAATTTATTCGACTGCCTCCCAACCAGTGAACCAGGTGCTAAGGGTTTAATGATACTAAGGGTACCCTTCGTTAAATCAGAACCTTGGTTCAGTATCCAATCATAGGCGAGCCAGCCAAATGCTGAGGTGACGTGGTTCACTCTCAGTCAGCATTTGCGAGACTTGCCTCTAGCACGGTGGTTTCTCTCCATGGCTTCTGTCTTTGCCCTTTATCACCGTGTGGTACACTTATATTCAACTCCTGTACATAGTGTACATAATTATACATACATATTTATATCTGGTGAAGGAAATACTAGTTTAAATGTTACTGCTGAGTTTGTTTTGCTCCAACCCATTACGACCAGGTCACAGGCCATTCTTACCTGTGCTCGTAATTGCTGGGTCTCCCCAAGACTTTACTTTTATGTAACAAGATTAGACCAAGAGGTTAGTAACTCCTTCTCCCGTATACATTACTAAATTTAATAAGAGAAACTTCCATTTTTCTTTTTAGATCATCCTGCCTCGGTGGGATATGGCCGGTCTATTAAAAAATATAAGATTACTTAAGTTGTTATATATATATATATATATATATATATATATATATATATATATATATATATTATATATATATATATATATATATATATATATATATATATATATATATATATATATATATGTCGTGCCGAATAGGCAGAACTTCCGATCTTGGCTTAAATAGCAACGCTCATCTTGCCATATAGGACAAGTGAAAATTTGTGTATGCAATAATTTCGCCAAAATCATTCTGAACCTAACGAAAAAAATATATTTGATTGTGTTTGTTGAGTACTAAATTACTGTAAACGTATTTAAAATATATTTAGTTGGGTTAGGCTAAAATAAATTGCTCTTGTTATAATAAGGTTAGGTAAGTTTTCTAAGATTCTTTTGGTGAAAAATAAAAATTTTTTACATTAACGTTAATGAAAAAAATATATCTTTAAACGTATAAGAGAAAATTTCAGAAAGGACTTAATTTTAAATGAGTTCTTGCTAATTGACCAGTTTTACATATTCGGCACGACATATATATATATATATATATATATATATATATATATATATATATATATATATATATATATATATATATATATATATATATATATATATATATATATATATATATATATATATATAAAATGTTGTGCCGAATATGTGAAACTTGCAATTTTGGCTTAAATAGCAATACTCTTCTTGCCGAATAAGGCAAGCGAGAATTTGTGTATACAATAATTTTGCAAAATCATTCTGAACCTAAGGAAAAAAATTATTTCGTTGTGTTTGTTTATTATTCTCCTCAAGGGAGGTTCCTTGACGCTGGTGAGGTGCTCTTGATCTAGGGAATTGGATCTGTGCTCCGGTTCCCTGAAAACCTTTCATCCCTCCCACCCACATGCACTGTATAATCCTACGGGTTTAGCGCTCCCCCATGATTATAATAATTGCTTATTATTAAATTATCGTAAAATTATCTAAAATATATTTAGTTGGGTTAGGCTAAAATAAATTGCGCTTGTTATAATAAGGTTAGGTAAGTTTTCTAAGATTCTTTTGGTGCAAAATTAAAATTTTTTACATTAACATTAATGAAAAAATATATCTTTAAACGTATAAGAGAAAATTTCAGAAAGGACTTAATTTTAAATGAATTCTTGCTAATTGACCAGTTTTACATATTCGGCACGACACACACACACACACACACACACACACACACACATATATATATATATATATATATATATATATATATATATATATATATATATATATATATATATATATATATATATATATATATATATATATATTATATGTTGTGCGTGGTATGGTCTATTAGTTGTTTCTTATTGTTTGCAAACAGAAATTCAATCATTAAATACTGCTCTTAGGAGAGGCCTCCTCTGAGGACGTTTGGGTCCATCCTGTACTACTGTGAATTGTTCCAGCCGCTGTATTGTAACTTCTTATTTCTCTATAAGCAGAGATTTACCAAGTATACCTGGCATTACGCAGATAAATGTTGAAGTACGCAGAAAAAACGAAGCACACGTTAAACAGTCGGATATTTACGTTACAGTGTGACAGTCACAGGTCACAGCGTCACAGTCACGTTAGTGTCCTTCACGTTATAGTGCCACAGTCGCGTTATAGTTTCACAGTCACACGTTACATTGTCAGTGTCACGTTAGTGTCAGTCACATGCTAGCATCACAGTCGCACATTACAGTGTCACAGTCACGTTATAGTGTCACAGTCACGTTAGTGTTAGACAACATTACAGTGTTAGTCACGTTATGGTGTCACAGTCACACATTAGTGTAACAGTTACACGTTAGTGTAACAGTCACACGTTAGTGTAACAGTCACACGTTAGTGTAATAGTCACACGTTAGTGTCACAGTCACGCGTTACAGTGTCACAGTTACAATATCTTTTTCTCTCATCCATCTTTTATTTTCCCTTCACATCTCTTTTACTCTTTTTCTCGCCCCTTACCCCATCTCCCTCTTCTTTCTGTTCATCACTTCATCTCTCTCTCTCTCTCTCTTTTTACCTTCACTTCATCTCTCCTTCCCTCCCTCCCTCCCTCACTTCACCTTCCCTCCACCACTTGGCCAGCACTCCACTTGATCCCACAATCCCCCCGCAGATAGACTCAAGTGGATCTATCCAACTCCAGTCGCAGAAGAGGATAGAACACACAGAAATAAATTCTCAGAGCTGAGGTTGTCCCTTCGATATATTTACCCAGGGGACTATGAGACTCCCCTCCCCCTAACCACACCCCAGGGGACTATGAGACTCCCCTCCCCCTAACCACACCCCAGGAGACTATGAGACTCCCCCTCCCCTTATTCCTTACCTCACCCCAGGGGACTATGAGACTCCGCCTCCCCCTTACTTCACCCCAGGGGACTATGAGACTCCCCTCCCCCTTACCTCACCCCAGGGACTACGAGACCCCCTTACCTCACCCCAGGGGACTATGAGACTCCCCTCCCCCTTATTCCTTACCTCACCTCAGGTGACTGTAAGACTCCCCCCTCCTTATTCCTTACCTCACCCCAGGGGACTGTAAGCTTCCCCCTCCCCCTTATTCCTTACCTCACCCCAGGGAACTGTGAGACTCCCCCTCACCCTTATTCCTTACCTCACCCCAGGGGACTGTGACACTCCCCCTCCCCCTTATTCTTCATCTCACACCAGGGGACTGAGACTCCCCCCTCCCCCTTATTCCTTACCTCACCCCAGGGGACTATAAGACTCCCCCCTCCCCCTTATTCCTTACCTCACCCCAGGAGACTATAAGACTCCCCCTCCCCCTTATTCCTTACCTCACCCCAGGGAACTGTGAGACTCCCCCTCCCCCTTATTCCTTACCTCACCCCAGGGGACTGTGACACTCCCCCTCCCCCTTATTCTTTACCTCACACCAGGGGACTATGAGACTCCCCCTCCCCCTTATTCCTTACCTCACCTCATGGGACTATGATACTCCTCCTCCCCCTTGTTCCTTACTTCACCCCAGGGGACTGTGAGACTCCCTCCTTATTCCTTACCTCACCCCAGGGGACAATGAGACTCCCCCCTCCATCTTATTCCTTACCTCACCCCAGGGGACTATGAGACTCCCCGTCCCCCTTGTTCCTTACCTCACCCTAGGGGACTGTGAGACTCCCCCTCCCCCTTATACCTTACCTCACCCCAGGGGACTATGAGACTCCCCCTCCCCCTTATTCCTTATCTCACTCCCTCCCCTTTATTCGTTACCTCACCCTCTCCCTCCCCTACCTTCCTTGTTTCTTTCCCTACTCTTATTCATCTTTATACCTCCCTTCTTCTTTACTCCCATCTTTTCTTCCCTCCTTCCCTACTCTCCTCCCTTAACCACTCCTCCTTTACCCTTCCTTTTCTTAATACTCTCCTCACCTTTCTGTGGTAAGGTTCCTCAGCTCACAACCGAGGGGCCCTGGGTTCGATTCCCCAGCCGGCTGAAGGTATGGGCAGATTTGTTTACACTCCTGCTCATGTAGCAGTGAAAAATAGTTACCTGTGTGTTAGCCCACCTGTGTGTCATGTCTCTTGTGTGTTCATAGACCCGTGAACCCCGTCTCTCACTAACCCCGTCTCTTACAAACCCTATCTCTCATATCCCCGTCCCCTCAAGGGAGGTTCCTTGACGCTGGTGAGGGGCTCTTGATCTAGGGAATTGGATCTGTGATTCGGTTCCCTGAATTGAGCCGGAATACTTTACATCCCTCCCCCCCCACATGCGCTGTATAATCCTACTGGTTTCACGTTTCCCCGTGATTATAATAATAATCATATCCCCGTCTCACTAACCCCATCTCTCACTAACCCCGTCTCTCACAGTCCCATCTCTCACTAACCCCGTCTCTCACAGTCCCATCTCACTAACCCCGTCTCTCACAGTCCCATCTCTCACTAACCCTGTCTCTCGCAGCCCCACCTCTCACTAACCCCGTCTCTCGCAGCCCCACCTCTCACTAACCCCGTCTCTCACAGTCCCACCTCTCACTAACCCCGTCTCTCGCAGCCCCACCTCTCACTAACCCCGTCTCTCACTAACCCCGTCTCTCACAGTCCCATCTCTCACTAACCCCGTCTCTCACAGTCCCATCTCACTAACCCCGTCTCTCACAGTCCCATCTCTCACTAACCCTGTCTCTCGCAGCCCCACCTCTCACTAACCCCGTCTCTCGCAGCCCCACTTCTCACTAACCCCGTCTCTCACAGTCCCATCTCTCATTAACTCCATCTCTCACAGTCCCATCTCTTACTAACCCCATCTCTCACTAGCCCCGTCTCTCACAGTCCCATCTCTCAGTAACCCCGTCTCTCGCAGTCCCACCTCTCACTAACCCCGTCTCTCGCAGCCCCACTTCTCACTAACCCCGTCTCTCGCAGCCCCACCTCTCACTAACCCCGTCTCTCGCAGCCCCATCTCTCACTAACCCCGTCTCTCGCAGTCCCACCTCTCACAAACCCCGTCTCTCGCAGCCCCACCTCTCACTAACCCCGTCTCTCACAGTCCCACCTCTCACTAACCCCGTCTCTCGCAGTCCCACCTCTCACTAACCCCGTCTCTCGCAGTCCCACCTCTCACTAACCCCGTCTCTCGCAGCCCCACCTCTCACTAACCCCGTCTCTCGCAGCCCCGTCTCTCGCAGTCCCACCTCTCACAAACCCCGTCTCTCGCAGCCCCACCTCTCACTAACCCCGTCTCTCGCAGTCCCACCTCTCACTAACCCCGTCTCTCGCAGCCCCACCTCTCACTAACCCCGTCTCTCGCAGCCCCACCTCCCACTAACCCCGTCTCTCGCAGCCCCACCTCACACTAACCCCGTCTCTCGCAGCCCCACCTCTCACTAACCCCGTCTCTCGCAGCCCCACCTCCCACTAACCCCGTCTCTCGCAGCCCCACCTCTCACTAACCCCGTCTCTCGCAGTCCCACCTCTTAACTACCCCCGTCTCTCGCAGCCCAACCTCTCACTAACCCCGTCTCTCGCAGTCCCACCTCTCACTAACCCCGTCTCTCGCAGTCCCACCTCTCACTAACCCCGTCTCTCGCAGTCCCACCTCTCACTAACCCCGTCTCTCGCAGTCCCACCTCTCACTAACCCCGTCTCTCGCAGCCCCACCTCTCACTAACCCCGTCTCTCACTAACCCCGTCTCTCACAGTCCCATCTCTCACTAACCCCGTCTCTCACAGTCCCATCTCACTAACCCCGTCTCTCACAGTCCCATCTCTCACTAACCCTGTCTCTCGCAGCCCCACCTCTCACTAACCCCGTCTCTCGCAGCCCCACCTCTCACTAACCCCGTCTCTCACAGTCCCATCTCTCATTAACCCCTTCTCTCACAGTCCCATCTCTTACTAACCCCATCTCTCACTATCCCTGTCTCTCACAGTCCCATCTCTCAGTAACCCCGTCTCGCAGTCCCACCTCTCACTAACCCCGTCTCTCGCAGCCCCACTTCTCACTAACCCCGTCTCTCGCAGTCCCACCTCTCACAAACCCCGTCTCTCGCAGCCCCACCTCTCACTAACCCCGTCTCTCGCAGCCCCACCTCTCACTAACCCCGTCTCTCGCAGTCCCACCTCTCACTAACCCCGTCTCTCGCAGTCCCACCTCTCACTAACCCCGTCTCTCGCAGTCCCACCTCTCACTAACCCCGTCTCTCGCAGTCCCACTTCACACTAACCCCGTCTCTCGCAGTCCCACCTCACACTAACCCCGTCTCGCGGCTGCCGTCCATGGTAGGTTCTACAGGGTTGACGGGGCGGGTCTCGCTCTCTGGTAGAGACGACAGAAGAGTCCACAGATCCTGTAATCGCTTTGCGTACGGTATCTGCCACCTTTATACGCTATTCCTGCGTTAACACAGAGCGTGAGTACCTTCTTACCCTCCTCCCCTACCTTCCTTCCCTTTCCTTTCTCCTTTTATCCCTTAGGTCCCCTGTCTCTTCCTCCATTTATCTCTTCGGTCCCTTCTTTTCTCCTTTTTGTACCTTCCCTCTCTTTCTTCCATACTCCCCTCTTTTTCCCTCTTCTATCCTACTTCCCACTTTCTTCCCTTCTTTCCTGAATTGCTGCCTTTCCTTCCCTCTCAGTTAATTTCTTCCCTCCCTCTCTCTTTCTCCCCTCCCTCTCTCCTTCCCTATCTCCTTCCCTCCCTCCCACCCTTAATTTCTTCCTTCCTCAGTATATTTCTATCTTTCTCCTTCCATCCTGTCTCCCTCCCCTTTATTCTTTCTCTCACCATCCATCCTCCCTCCCTTTATTCTTCAATAATTTCTTCCTCAATCCTTTCCATCTTCCTTGGGTCTCTCGTTCTCCTCTTTCTTCTGTTTCTTCTGTTTCTCCTCTTTCTTCTTTCTCCTCTCTTCTCTTTCTCTTTCTTCTCTTTCTCCTCTTTCTTTTCTTTCTCCTCTTTCTTCTCTTTCTGCTCTTTCTTCTTTTTCTCCTCTTTCTTCTCTTTCTCCTCTTTCTCCTCTTTCTTCTCTTTCTCCTCTTTCTCCTCTTTCTTCTCTTTCTCCTCTTTCTCCTCTTTCTCCTCTTTCTTCTCTTTCTCCTCTTTCTTCTCTTTCTCCTCTTTCTTCTCTTTCTCCTCTTTCTTCTCTTTCTCCTCTTTCTTCTCTTTCTTCTCTTTCTCCTCTTTCTTCTCTTTCTCCTCTTTCTTCTCTTTCTCCTCTTTCTCCTCTTTCTTCTCTTTCTCCTCTTTCTTCTCTTTCTTCTCTTTCTTCTCTTTCTCCTCTTTCTTCTCCTCCTTCACCTCCTCCTCCACCTCCTCCACCTCCACCTCCTCCCCCCCTCACTGCCCCCTCTCCTCGGGTGGCTGAGCTGGGCTGGCCAGTTAGCCTGGAAAGCTCTCCTATGCCGTTCTAAAGCTTTATGTAATATTGCTCCAGCAAACTCCAGCACCCATAATACTGCTCCAACACTCCACAGTGCTGCTCCAAAACTCCATAACACTGCTGCTACAATCATAACACTGCACCAACAATCATAATACTGTTCCAACACTCAACTGCTGCTCCAACAATCATAATACCGCTCCGACAAACATAACGCTACTTAGACACCCCGTCCCTCATCATGGCACCATACACCATCACTTCATCATGGCACCATGCACCACCATCACTTCATCATGGCACCATACACCATCACTTCATCATGGCATCATCACTTCATCATGGCACCATGCACAGCTCCATTACTGTCCCATCCGGCGCCGTTCATCATGGTCCCTGGATCTTGTATTTCCTGCGGCAGCTGGTGCGCTGCGGTCACATATCACAGCGGGTGGACGCGGGCGAGTAGTCATCATGTACATTAGCGACGCATCCCGCCTCAGCGCGATCATTTCCTCCCGTGAGATATTTACTGCTCCAATAAATTTTCCCTCTGCGTGAGCTCGTCGGGAGACAGCGGTCCGCTTGAGATCCGGGACCGCGGTTTGACGTTCACGTAGCGACCCGGATTGCGTTAGTGTAACGATCGGCATTATATTTTTGCGTTCTTATAGTAATCCGGATAGCCTAGCATAACCTGGAGTGTCTAGGAGAGACTTGGTACAGTTTATCTAACATCAGTTAGCGACCGGCGGAACCAGGTGTTGTTTGTATGTAGCTGCAAGTGTTGTTTGTAGATGCAAGTGTTGTTTGTATGTAGATTCAAGTGTTGTTTGTAGATGCAAGTGTTGTTTGTATGTAGATTCAAGTGTTGTTTGTAGATGCAAGTGTTGTTTGTATGTAGATGCAAGTGTTGTTTGTATGTAGATGCAAGTGTTGTTTATATGTAGATGCAAGTGTTGTTTGTATGTAGATGCAAGTGTTGTTTGTATGTAGATGCAAGTGTTGTTTGTATGTAGATGCAAGTGTTGTTTGTATGTAGATGCAAGTGTTGTTTGTATGTAGATGCAAGTGTTGTTTGTATGTAGATTCAAGTGTTGTTTGTAGATGCAAGTGTTGTTTGTATGTAGATTCAAGTTTTGTTTGTAGATGCAAGTGTTGTTTGTATGTAGATGAAAGTGTTGTTTGTATGTAGATGCAAGTGTTGTTTGTATGTAGATGCAAGTGTTGTTTGTATGTAGATTCAAGTGTTGTTTGTAGATGCAAGTGTTGTTTGTATGTAGATGAAAGTGTTGTTTGTATGTAGATGCAAGTGTTGTTTGTATGTAGATGCAAGTGTTGTTTGTATGTAGATGCAAGTGTTGTTTGTATGTAGATGCAAGTGTTGTTTGTATGTAGATTCAAGTGTTGTTTGTAGATGCAAGTGTTGTTTGTATGTAGATTCAAGTGTTGTTTGTATGTAGATGCAAGTGTTGTTTGTATGTAGATGCAAGTGTTGTTTGTATGTAGATGCAAGTGTTGTTTGTATGTAGATGCAAGTGTTGTTTGTATGTAGATGCAAGTGTTGTTTGTATGTAGATTCAAGTGTTGTTTGTAGATGCAAGTGTTGTTTGTATGTAGATGAAAGTGTTGTTTGTATGTAGATGCAAGTGTTGTTTGTATGTAGATGCAAGTGTTGTTTGTATGTAGATGCAAGTGTTGTTTGTATGTAGATGCAAGTGTTGTTTGTATGTAGATTCAAGTGTTGTTTGTATGTAGATGAAAGTGTTGCTTGTATGTAGATGCAAGTGTTGTTTGTATGTAGATGCAAGTGTTGTTTGTATGTAGATGCAAGTGTTGTTTGTATGTAGATGCAAGTGTTGTTTGTATGTAGATGCAAGTGTTGTTTGTAGATGCAAGTGTTGTTTGTATGTAGATGCAAGTGTTGTTTGTATGTAGATGCAAGTGTTGTTTGTATGTAGATGCAAGTGTTGTTTATATGTAGATGCAAGTGTTGTTTGTATGTAGATGCAAGTGTTGTTTGTATGTAGATGCAAGTGTTGTTTGTATGTAGATGCAAGTGTTGTTTGTATGTAGATGCAAGTGTTGTTTGTATGTAGATGCAAGTGTTGTTTGTATGTAGATGCAAGTATTGTTTGTATGTAGATTCAAGTGTTGTTTGTAGATGCAAGTGTTGTTTGTATGTAGATTCAAGTGTTGTTTGTAGATGCAAGTGTTGTTTGTATGTAGATGAAAGTGTTGTTTGTATGTAGATGCAAGTGTTGTTTGTATGTAGATTCAAGTGTTGTTTGTAGATGCAAGTGTTGTTTGTATGTAGATTCAAGTGTTGTTTGTAGATGCAAGTGTTGTTTGTATGTAGATGCAAGTGTTGTTTGTATGTAGATGCAAGTGTTGTTTGTATGTAGATGCAAGTGTTGTTTGTATGTAGATGCAAGTGTTGTTTGTATGTAGATTCAAGTGTTGTTTGTAGATGCAAGTGTTGTTTGTATGTAGATGAAAGTGTTGTTTGTATGTAGATGCAAGTGTTGTTTGTAAGTAGATGCAAGTGTTGTTTGTATGTAGATGCAAGTGTTGTTTGTATGTAGATTCAAGTGTTGTTTGTAGATGCAAGTGTTGTTTGTATGTAGATTCAAGTGTTGTTTGTATGTAGATGCAAGTGTTGTTTGTATGTAGATGCAAGTGTTGTTTGTATGTAGATGCAAGTGTTGTTTGTATGTAGATGCAAGTGTTGTTTGTATGTAGATGCAAGTGTTGTTTGTATGTAGATTCAAGTGTTGTTTGTAGATGCAAGTGTTGTTTGTATGTAGATTCAAGTGTTGTTTGTAGATGCAAGTGTTGTTTGTATGTAGATGAAAGTGTTGTTTGTATGTAGATGCAAGTGTTGTTTGTATGTAGATGCAAGTGTTGTTTGTATGTAGATTCAAGTGTTGTTTGTAGATGCAAGTGTTGTTTGTATGTAGATGAAAGTGTTGTTTGTATGTAGATGCAGGTGTTGTTTGTATGTAGATGCAAGTGTTGTTTGTATGTAGATGCAAGTGTTGTTTGTATGTAGATGCAAGTGTTGTTTGTATGTAGATGCAAGTGTTGTTTGTATGTAGATGCAAGTGTTGTTTGTAGATGCAAGTGTTGTTTGTATGTAGATGCAAGTGTTATTTGTAGATGCAAGTGTTGTTTGCATGTAGATGCAAGTGTTGTTTGTATGTAGATGCAAGTGTTGTTTGTATGTAGATGCAAGTGTTGTTTGTATGTAGATGCAAGTGTTGTTTGTATGTAGATGCAAGTGTTGTTTGTATGTAGATGCAAGTGTTGTTTGTATGTAGATGCAAGTGTTGTTTGTAGATGCAAGTGTTGTTTGTAGATGCAAGTGTTGTTTGTATGTAGATGCAAGTGTTGTTTGTAGATGCAAGTGTTGTTTGTATGTAGATGCAAGTGTTGTTTGTAGATGCAAGTGTTGTTTGCATGTAGATGCAAGTGTTGTTTGTATGTAGATGCAAGTGTTGTTTGCATGTAGATGCAAGTGTTGTTTGTATGTAGATGCAAGTGTTGTTTGTATGTAGATGCAAGTGTTGTTTGTATGTAGATGCAAGTGTTGTTTGTATGTAGATGCAAGTGTTGTTTGTATGTAGATGCAAGTGTTGTTTGTATGTAGATGCAAGTGTTGTTTGTATGTAGATGCAAGTGTTGTTTGTATGTAGATGCAAGTGTTGTTTGTATGTAGATTCAAGTGTTGTTTGTAGATGCAAGTGTTGTTTGTATGTAGATGCAAGTGTTGTTTGTATGTAGATTCAAGTGTTGTTTGTAGATGCAAGTGTTGTTTATATGTAGATGCAAGTGTTGTTTGTATGTAGATGCAAGTGTTGTTTGTATGTAGATGCAAGTGTTGTTTGTAGATGCAAGTGTTGTTTGTATGTAGATGCAAGTGTTGTTTGTATGTAGATGCAAGTGTTGTTTGTATGTAGATGCAAGTGTTGTTTGTATGTAGATGCAAGTGTTGTTTGTAGATGCAAGTGTTGTTTGTATGTAGATGCAAGTGTTGTTTGTATGTAGATGCAAGTGTTGTTTGTAGATGCAAGTGTTGTTTGTATGTAGATGCAAGTGTTGTTTGTATGTAGATACAAGTGTTGTTTGTATGTAGATGCAAGTGTTGTTTGTATGTAGATACAAGTGTTGTTTGTATGTAGATTCAAGTGTTGTTTGTATGTAGATGCAAGTGTTGTTTATATGTAGATTCAAGTGTTGTTTGTAGATGCAAGTGTTGTTTGTATGTAGATTCAAGTGTTGTTTGTAGATGCAAGTGTTGTTTGTATGTAGATGCAAGTGTTGTTTGTATGTAGATGCAAGTGTTGTTTGTATGTAGATGCAAGTGTTGTTTGTATGTAGATGCAAGTGTTGTTTGCATGTAGATGCAAGTGTTGTTTGTATGTAGATGCAAGTGTTGTTTGTATGTAGATACAAGTGTTGTTTGTATGTAGATGCAAGTGTTGTTTGTATGTAGATGCAAGTGTTGTTTGTATGTAGATGCAAGTGTTGTTTGTATGTAGATGCAAGTGTTGTTTGTATGTAGATGCAAGTGTTGTTTGTATGTAGATGCAAGTGTTGTTTGTATGTAGATGCAAGTGTTGTTTGTATGTAGATACAAGTGTTGTTTGTATGTAGATGCAAGTGTTGTTTGTATGTAGATGCAAGTGTTGTTTGTATGTAGATGCAAGTGTTGTTTGTATGTAGATACAAGTGTTGTTTGTATGTAGATACAAGTGTTGTTTGTAGATGCAAGTGTTGTTTGTAGATACAAGTGTTGTTTGTATGTAGATACAAGTGTTGTTTGTAGATACAAGTGTTGTTTGTAGATGCAAGTGTTGTTTGTATGTAGATGCAAGTGTTGTTTGTATGTAGATTCAAGTGTTGTTTGTAGATGCAAGTGTTGTTTGCATGTAGATGCAAGTGTTGTTTGTATGTAGATGCAAGTGTTGTTTGTATGTAGATGCAAGTGTTGTTTATATGTAGATGCAAGTGTTGTTTGTATGTAGATGCAAGTGTTGTTTGTATGTAGATGCAAGTGTTGTTTGTATGTAGATGCAAGTGTTGTTTGTATGTAGATGCAAGTGTTGTTTGTATGTAGATGCAAGTGTTGTTTGTATGTAGATGCAAGTGTTGTTTGTATGTAGATGCAAGTGTTGTTTGTATGTAGATGCAAGTGTTGTTTGTATGTAGATGCAAGTGTTGTTTGTAGATGCAACTGTTGTTTGTATGTAGATACAAGTGTTGTTTGTATGTAGATGCAAGTGTTGTTTGCATGTAGATGCAAGTTTTGTTTGTATGTAGATGCAAGTGTTGTTTATATGTAGATGCAAGTGTTGTTTATATGTAGATGCAAGTGTTGTTTATATGTAGATGCAAGTGTTGTTTGTATGTAGATGCAAGTGTTGTTTATATGTAGATGCAAGTGTTGTTTATATGTAGATCCAAGTGTTGTTTGTATGTAGATGCAAGTGTTGTTTGTAGATGCAGGTGTTGTTTATATGTAGATGCAAGTGTTGTTTATATGTAGATGCAAGTGTTGTTTATATGTAGATGCAAGTGTTGTTCATATGTAGATGCAAGTGTTGTTTATATGTAGATGCAAGTGTTGTTTGTATGTAGATGCAAGTGTTGTTTATATGTAGATGCAAGTGTTGTTTATATGTAGATGCAAGTGTTGTTTATATGTAGATGCAAGTGTTGTTTGTATGTAGATGCAAGTGTTGTTTATATGTAGATGCAAGTGTTGTTTGTATGTAGATGCAAGTGTTGTTTATATGTAGATGCAAGTGTTGTTTGTATGTAGATGCAAGTGTTGTTTGTATGTAGATGCAAGGTTGTTTGTATGTAGATGCAAGTGTTGTTTGTATGTAGATGCAAGTGTTGTTTGTATGTAGATGCAAGGTTGTTTGTATGTAGATGCAAGGTTGTTTGTATGTAGATACAAGTGTTGTTTGTATGTAGATACAAGTGTTGTTTGTATGTAGATACAAGTGTTGTTTGTATGTAGATGCAAGTGTTGTTTGTATGTAGATGCAAGTGTTGTTTATATGTAGATGCAAGTGTTGTTTATATGTAGATGCAAGTGTTGTTTATATGTAGATGCAAGTGTTGTTTATATGTAGATACAAGTGTTGTTTGTATGTAGATGCAAGTGTTGTTTATATGTAGATACAAGTGTTGTTTGTATGTAGATGCAAGTGTTGTTTGTATGTAGATACAAGTGTTGTTTGTATGTAGATACAAGTGTTGTTTGTATGTAGATGCAAGGTTGTTTGTATGTAGATGCAAGTGTTGTTTGTATGTAGATGCAAGTGTTGTTTGTATGTAGATGCAAGGTTGTTTGTATGTAGATGCAAGGTTGTTTGTATGTAGATACAAGTGTTGTTTGTATGTAGATACAAGTGTTGTTTGTATGTAGATACAAGTGTTGTTTGTATGTAGATGCAAGTGTTGTTTATATGTAGATGCAAGTGTTGTTTATATGTAGATGCAAGTGTTTTTTATATGTAGATGCAAGTGTTGTTTGTATGTAGATGCAAGTGTTGTTTATATGTAGATGCAAGTGTTGTTTATATGTAGATGCAAGTGTTGTTTATGTGTAGATGCAAGTGTTGTTTATATGTAGGTGTAAATATTGTTTGTATCCGCCCAGGAGGTAGTGTGACGTTAGCAACAATCAGCAAACATTGAATGTTTTCGTTGCATGATTTCTGTTTATGGATCTCATCATGTTGTGGGGGGGGGAGTGGCTTCATGCCAGTAAGGGGAGACTCTTGATCCAAGAACTGGAGCTATTCTTCACTTCCTCGGATCAAATCTGCCCAGTGTTTGGTCAAACATACTGCTCAGATGTGCTGTGCTACTTGATTGGTTGTTATAGTAATGTGCTACTTGATTGGTTGTTATAGTAATGTGCTACTTGATTGGTTACTCATGTGCTACTTGATTGGTTATCACAGTAATGTGCTACGTGATTGGTTGTTATAGTAATGTGCTACTTGATTGGTTAGTCATGTGCTACTTGATTGGTTATCACAGTAATATGCTACTTGATTGGTTATCACAGTAATGTGCTACTTGATTGATTATTACAGTAATGTGCTACTTGATTGATTATTACAGTAATGTGCTACTTGATTGGTTATTACAGTAATGTGCTACTTGATTGGTTATCACAGTAATGTGCTACTTGATTGGTTATCACAGTAATGTGCTACTTGATTGGTTATCACAGTAATGTGCTACTTTATTGGTTATTACAATAATATGCTACTTGATTGGTTATAGTAATGTGCTACTTGATTGGTTAGTCATGTTCTACTTGATTGGTTATTGCAGTAATGTGCTACTTGATTGGTTTTTATAGTAATGTGCTACTTAATTGGTTTTTATAGTAATGTGCTACTTGATTGGTTATTACAGTCATGTGCTACTTGATTGGTTATTACAGTCATGTGCTACTTGATTGGTTATTACAGTCATGTGCTACTTGATTGGTTATTACAGTAATATGCTACTTAATTGGTTATTACAGTCATGTGCTACTTGATTGGTTATTACAGTCATGTGCTACTTGATTGGTTATTACAGTCATGTGCTACTTGATTGGTTATTACAGTCATATGCTACTTGATTGGTTATTACAGTCATATGCTACTTGATTGGTTATTACAGTCATATGCTACTTGATTGGTTATTACAGTCATATGCTACTTGATTGGTTATTACAGTCATATGCTACTTGATTGGTTATTACAGTCATATGCTACTTGATTGGTTATTACAGTCATGTGAGACGAGCGAGGAGAGGAGCTCTATTAACTGTTTGGTAAGGGTAAAGGAGAAAGAAGGGGTGTAGGAGAGGGAGAATAATTTGAAGGTGGAGTGTAGAGTTTGTTGAGAAGTGGGTGGAGATAACGTGTTAGAGAGAGAGAGAGAGAGAGAGAGGGGGGGGGGGGAGGGAGGAAGATTATAAGTGCTTGAGGCGTCACTTAAGAACATCAAACATAACAGTAGTACTGAGGGAGACTTACATACGTTAATACCTACCAACATTACCACCACTACCCCAACCACCACCCCAACCACTACCATCACTACCACCACCGTCATTACCACCAGTACAACCACCACCACTACCACCACCGTCATTACCACCAGTACCACCACCACCACCACTACCACCAGTACCACCATAACCACCACCACCACTACCACCACCACAACATACTTCAGGCAGCTATCATGCAAACTCAACCTCTCTAGAAACAACGAAATTAATATGTTTATAAGGCTACATCAGCATCACATGAAGAGTGGTGTGGGCAGCTGGTGGTGGGGTGAGTTGGTGGGGAAGGGGGGGGGATGGAGGTAGAGAGAGAGGCGCGCGTGCGAGTGCGTGTGCTTCTGTTAGGGGGGAGGAGAGGGGGGAGGTGGGGGAGGGGTTGAAGGCACCCAACCGGATCTAATTCTCCTCGGGCTGGGTTTTGATCTCCTACAAACTGGTGTTGATCTCCTTATCACGAGGACAGAGGGCGCTCAGCCACACGCTAAACAAAAGAAGGGGTTAATGCGTCCTTGCTCTACAGCCGCCGGGGGGGAGGGTAACTCCCTCTCCCAGGGGGCATAAAGGGGGGAGGGGGTACACCATCTTATGGTGATTAAAAATGAGGACGTGAAAATTATTCATTCTTGTATTTTTATATTTTTGAGGTGGGGGGAAAGGGAGATGGGGGAACAAGGGGAAAGAGGAAAATGAGGGGAAAGGGGGATGAAGGGTTACGAAGCTGAGGGGAAGGGGGGAAGGGGTTCATTTTGTAACGCGGGTGAAAAAGAGAAATATTGTGCCTCCATAAATCCGTTCTGAACGTTAGTGTTACTTTGTTGACGTAACAGTCACAAGTAACATATATAGTGTTGCTTAGGTGACGTAACGGTCACAAGTAACATATATAGTGTTGCTTAGGTGACGTAACGGTCACAAGTAACATATATAGTGTTGCTTAGGTGACGTAACGGTCACAAGTAACATATGTAGTGTTGCTTAGGTGGCGTAACGGTCACAAGTAACATATGTAGTGTTGCTTAGGTGACGTAACGGTCACAAGTAACATGTAGTGTTGCTTAGGTGACGTAACGGTCACAAGTAACATATGTAGTGTTGCTTAGGTGGCGTAACGGTCACAAGTAACATATGTAGTGTTGCTTAGGTGACGTAACAGTCACAAGTAACATATGTAGTGTTGCTTAGGTGACGTAACGGTCACAAGTAACATGTAGTGTTGCTTAGGTGACGTAACGGTCACAAGTAACATGTAGTGTTGCTTAGGTGACGTAACGGTCACAAGTAACATGTAGTGTTGCTTAGGTGACGTAACAGTCACAAGTAACATATGTAGTGTTGCTTAGGTGACGTAACGGTCACAAGTAACATGTAGTGTTGCTTAGGTGACGTAACGGTCACAAGTAACATATGTAGTGTTGCTTAGGTGACGTAACAGTCACAAGTAACATATGTAGTGTTGCTTAGGTGACGTAACGGTCACAAGTAACATGTAGTGTTGCTTAGGTGACGTAACGGTCACAAGTAACATGTAGTGTTGCTTAGGTGACGTAACAGTCACAAGTAACATATGTAGTGTTGCTTAGGTGACGTAACGGTCACAAGTAACATAGTGTTGCTTAGGTGACGTAACGGTCACAAGTAACATATGTAGTGTTGCTTAGGTGGCGTAACGGTCACAAGTAACATATGTAGTGTTGCTTAGGTGACGTAACGGTCACAAGTAACATGTAGTGTTGCTTAGGTGATGTAACGGTCACAAGTAACATATGTAGTGTTGCTTAGGTGGCGTAACGGTCACAAGTAACATATGTAGTGTTGCTTAGGTGACGTAACAGTCACAAGTAACATATGTAGTGTTGCTTAGGTGACGTAACGGTCACAAGTAACATGTAGTGTTGCTTAGGTGGCGTAACGGTCACAAGTAACATATGTAGTGTTGCTTAGGTGACGTAACGGTCACAAGTAACATATGTAGTGTTGCTTAGGTGACGTAACGGTCACAAGTAACATATGTAGTGTTGCTTAGGTGACGTAACAGTCACAAGTAACATATGTAGTGTTGCTTAGGTGACGTAACGGTCACAAGTAACGCATGTAGTGTTGCTTAGGTGATGTAACAGTCACAAGTAACATATGTAGTGTTGCTTAGGTGACGTAACGGTCACAAGTAACATATGTAGTGTTGCTTAGGTGATGTAAGTCACAAGTAACATATGTAGTGTTGCTTAGGTGACGTAACGGTCACAAGTAACGCATGTAGTGTTGCTTAGGTGATGTAACAGTCACAAGTAACATATGTAGTGTTGCTTAGGTGATGTAACAGTCACAAGTAACATATGTAGTGTTGCTTAGGTGACGTAACGGTCACAAGTAACATGTAGTGTTGCTTAGGTGACGTAACGGTCACAAGTAACATATGTAGTGTTGCTTAGGTGACGTAACGGTCACAAGTAACATATGTAGTGTTGCTTAGGTGGTGTAACGGTCACAAGTAACATATGTAGTGTTGCTTAGGTGATGTAACAGTCACAAGTAACATATGTAGTGTTGCTTAGGTGATGTAACAGTCACAAGTAACATATGTAGTGTTGCTTAGGTGACGTAACGGTCACAAGTAACGCATGTAGTGTTGCTTAGGTGACGTAACGGTCACAAGTAACGCATGTAGTGTTGCTTAGGTGATGTAACAGTCGCAAGTAACATATGTAGTGTTGCTTAGGTGATGTAACAGTCACAAGTAACATATGTAGTGTTGCTTAGGTGACGTAACGGTCACAAGTAACGCATGTAGTGTTGCTTAGGTGACGTAACGGTCACAAGTAACGCATGTAGTGTTGCTTAGGTGACGTAACGGTCACAAGTAACGCATGTAGTGTTGCTTAGGTGACGTAACAGTCACAAGTAACATATGTAGTGTTGCTTAGGTGATGTAACAGTCACAAGTAACATATGTAGTGTTGCTTAGGTGATGTAACAGTCACAAGTAACATATGTAGTGTTGCTTAGGTGATGTAACAGTCACAAGTAACATATGTAGTGTTGTTTAGGTGATGTAACAGTCACAAGTAACGCATGTAGTGTTGCTTAGGTGACGTAACGGTCACAAGTAACGCATGTAGTGTTGCTTAGGTGACGTAACGGTCACAAGTAACATATGTAGTGTTGCTTAGGTGACGTAACAGTCACAAGTAACATATGTAGTGTTGCTTAGGTGACGTAACGGTCACAAGTAACGCATGTAGTGTTACTTAGGTGATGTAACAGTCACAAGTAACGCATGTAGTGTTACTTAGGTGACGTAACAGTCACAAGTAACATATGTAGTGTTGCTTAGGTGACGTAACGGTCACAAGTAACGCATGTAGTGTTACTTAGGTGATGTAACAGTCACAAGTAACGCATGTAGTGTTACTTAGGTGACGTAACAGTCACAAGTAACGCATGTAGTGTTACTTAGGTGATGTAACAGTCACAAGTAACGCATGTAGTGTTACTTAGGTGACGTAACAGTCACAAGTAACGCATGTAGTGTTACTTAGGTGACGTAACAGTCACAAGTAACATGTAGTTCATTACGTATGGACATTAGTAGGAAATTATTTTTCTTCCTTTTCTTCTTCTTCGCCTTCGTTTTCTTTTTATTATTAATATTTTTAATTTTATTTATTGTATATTTCCATTATTCATATTTTTGTTATTATGATTATTAAGTGTTTTATGTGAAGTTTTTCTGCAGTAGAGTAAATTAGAGACAAATGCATCACTTTCGTGTGGTGGGGGATGTGACGTCATCATCATGGCCAGAGGTTGCTACCACCCGCACCTCACAAGACTGCCATTCCCATGATCCCCCATCCCTAGGGCGGGGATGATGGCAGATCAGAGTCCTGGCTTCTCCCTACGAGCCTCGTGGGGGCGAGGAATGGGGCTAGGCCTGGGGACAGTTGGTCCCAGAATATGAGGAGGCACTTGTACCTCCTCCCATGGCAGACATTGGTCTCAGACACTCCCAAGACAGGGAACCAAGGCTGGGTCACCATCTGGAAAAGACCCGGGCCGGGAGAGTACCGGCGAATCAAGAAGAAGCGGGATGTGATGTGTGTGGGAGGGAGGCTGGTGCAGAGTTGCTGCTTGGTCATTAATTCCTGCATTAGCTCCTATACTTAAATTCTTTGCATAATTAAGCGGAGGCTGGAGCGGCAGGAGTTGAGTGACGCAACACAGGTGGACCAGACGGAGACCCGGTGGCAGGCAGTGTAGGAAGAGAAGAGATAGAAGGAAAGTGGGAAGTAAGAAAAAGAAGGGTCGTAAGAGAGTGAATGAGTCCATTAATTAAAGGAGGGATGGGAGTAAGAGAAAGATGCATGGGGGACATAAGTGGGAAGTTCGGGGTTGGAGGAGGCAGAGAGAGAGAGAGAAGTGTTGGGTTTGGGAGGATGGAGGGAGGGGGGGGGTTGAAGAATGGGGCTCGAAGCGGTGATCTTCAGGAGGTTGTTGCAAGAAGTATCCAAAGAAACCATCTCTTGACATAGCTTATGCAAAACCCGGGGTGCCAACTTCTCTGGGTATCTGTTGCATATTGATGAGGCGCTCTGATACTTCATGTAGTGTGTGTGTGTGTGTGTGTGTGTGTGTGTGTGTGTGTGTGTGTGTGTGTGTGTGTCATTAACATTTGTTTGCTTGTGCTTTCTGACCCTATCATGGTTTATCTCTCTCTGAAGTCAATCACCACGAGAATGACAGATTTCAGTGGCCGAGGCTTACAAGAGTTTCTTAACAACTGTCCACAAATAAACTTGGATAAGCAGGATATTCTAGAGAAAATTCACAACAATATCACCACAAAATTTGCCATTATCCACTTGCCTCACAATTTACTTTCTTGTAAGAAAATGTAAAACATTTTCCAGATGGGACAGTAAAGTTCTCCTGGTTAATTTTAAGTCCGCGAGTGATATCTTGCCTCTAGTCTTGTTGCTGTGTGTTTGTCAATATCCCGAGTGGTTTGTTTACTTCAGCGTTAGATACTTCTCTTTGCTCAATCTAAATTGGCTGTTGGTGGTTTTAGTTTGCATTAACTGAGGTATTCTCTCCTGTAAACACACTCTAGAACTTGTTCAGTATCTCACACACTCCGTCCTCTGATTCTTCCACAATGCCATCTACCCCAAGTCTTGCTATTTTGTCTTGCAACTTTTATTTTTTTTTTTTTACAAATTTAAATTAGAGGCTTTGTTCTGATTTGCTCTTCTCTCTTGTTTAAATGTATTTGCCTTTCTTTGTATTGATAAGTGCGCTTCTAGGTTGTTTGTATCTAGTTTATTACTAGGTTTGTATTTGGTTTGTTTCTAGGTTTGGGTTCTTCCTGTTGTTTATATTTTGTTGTATTTCACCATTTTTCTTCATGTGATATTGAACCATGTGTTTACATATCGTCAGTTTGCATATAAGTTAGGAAACTATTCCTATACGTTGTTTGTATCTGTTAGTTATCTAGTTTCTCTGGAATAACTGCAACATATCAACGTTTTTCAGTATATCTTGTTTGTGCAGCGCCATACCTTATCTACTTCTTGCTTCAAAACACAGGTTATCTCCAGCTATGATTTCAAACAGTGCTGCTCTCTGTGGCAGAATTCATGGTAACAGCTTGTCGGGTTCCATTGTCTTTGATGTATCTGGCTCCGTCGAAAGTCTTTTTAAACTTTTTTCCCCCTGTTGTGTGCATGGTGTCCAGTACCTGTTGGTGCGCCCTTTCTCGTACGCTTTTTGGTGTTGCTTCTATATCGTAAGTCACAAGTAACCCGCACGTAGGAGAGAGAAAAGCTTATGACTACGTTTCGGTTCGACTAGAACCATTTACAAAGTCGGACCGAAACGTCTCTCCTATGTGCGGGTTATTTGTGTATTCTAGTCAAGGTATTGTGCCTTTTTGTTCTTGAGGGTATCATAAGATCATACTTTGTAACACATGTTAACCCTCAGGTCATCCTCGGCAGCTCAGGGTATCCCCCAGGTCATACTTACAACAAGGTATTTGTACCGGGACTTGATCTGGTTTATCTGCGAATGTAATTATTAGCTTAGCATGTGTAATCTCCTGCTATCCTGCCAGCACACGATTTTCACTTTGAGTGCATCATTGTATCTTGCATGTTATCAAACTGTCTTGCTGAGCAGGCACACCCGAGGCGAGGAACCGACCCTTCCTTGGATTGAACCTGAGTGCCTTCTATTTCTCCCGGGCATTGTATGACCGCTGCCGTTTTTAGTGGTTTCCCATAAATGTAAACAACATCGTGCGGTATTAATGGTCTTGGCTTCTGTTGTTTTTATTTTTCGTTCGATTCAGTGGTGGAATTTTTTGATCGCTCGAAGTAAATTTCTGGCGGGTCTTATGATGACTCACGTCGCCGCGGAGCTTTTGGTCGTGTAGCGCTGGGCTTCCGATAGGCTTCTGCTGGGCTTCTGCTGGGCTTCCGCAAGGCGTCCGCTGGGCTTTCACTGGGGGTTCTGCTGGCCTTTTGCTGGGGCTTCCGCTGGCTTACCCGTCCATCCCAGAACAAGTTAGACGTCGCATCAAAAGATGCAATGGTAAATTTTCCACCCCATATGAAAACAACGCATTACCACCACCACCACTTTATTTCCCCAACCATTTTCAGTTGTTTTCCTCCTCTATTTCTCTTTTATCTCGTTGTGGATGAGTGGAACAAACTCCCGAATACGTCATAGAAGCTAAAACTTTATGTCGTTTTAAAAATGGGTTAGATAAATACATGAGTGAATGTGAGTTGGACCTGACTAGCTTGATGTAGTCCCAAGTTTTAAGAAAGATAGGTGACAGACAGGCTAGACTAAATTACAGAACACTGTCGCTAACCTATATAGTATGTAAAGTTATGGAAAAAATTATCAGAAGAGTGGTAGAGCACCTAGATAGGAATGGACTCATACATGACAACCAGCACGGCTTCAGGGAAGGAAAATCATGCGTCACAAACCTGTTGGAGTTCTATGACAAGGCAACAAAAGTAAGACAAGAGACAGAAAGGGAGAATCCTTTAACCTCTCCTACGAAGAGAGGTTAAAAGAACTTAACCTGACAACATTGGAGGACAGGAGGGATAGGGGGGACATCATAACAACATATAAAATACTGAGAGCAATTGACAAGGTGGATTGGGACAGAATGTTTCAGAGATGTGCCCCAGCAACAAGGAGTTACAACTGGAAGTTGAAAACTCAGATGAGTCACGGGGATGTTAGGAAGTATTTGTTCAGTCAGAGTTGTCAGGAAGTTGAGCAGTCTGGAGAGAACGTAGTGGGGGAAGGATGCACACATAGCTTTAAGAAGAGGTATGATAAAGCTCATGAGGCAGGAAGAAGGTGGATCTAGTAGCGATCAGTGAAGAGATGGGGCCATGAGCTATGAATCGACCCCTGCAACCACAGTTAGGTGAGTACACACACACACACACACACACACACACACACACACACACACACACACACACACACACACACACACACACACACACACACACACATACACACACACACACACAGACCGCCAGCTAGACAGATAGACGGGAAGAGAGAAGAAGCGAGCGTAAGGTGTTGGCGGTGGTCTCTGAGGAACCATTTGGGTATCATGGGCGGCCCAGCAGGCATTAACACTTCCCTCAGATATCACACTCCATTTTATTGCTCGCCCTCTCTTTCCGTGGCGGCGGCGGTGGCGGCTCTTCAAAACTCGCTCTCCTTCCCCGCCACCCAACCTCTTCCTGGCGGCGCGAACAACGCTGCTAGCAACTTGATGCGATAATGCCAAGAATAAGACACGACATGAAGGCGAGTGTCAATGGCAGAGTGAGCGAGTCTCCTGTCCCGCCCAGGAGGTGTGGGTCGTCGACGCAAGGAGCTGCAAAACCGGACGAAACGCAAGGGGAAACTCCTGAAAATCCAGGAGTTTTGTGTTCTCAGCCTCCTAATGAGGATCGCCCGGGATTAGAACGAGGGCCGTGAAAGCTCTTCAAATTGAATAATCCGCTATTCTTCATTTGCAAGATCAGTTCAAGAGGAATAAGTCAGGGGAGTAAAAATGCCTAAGACGATTTTAAAACAATGGAGGCCCCCTTTTTTTTGGCAAACACTTACAGTTCAGCGGAGCGAGGGAGTGTAGGAGGGAGGTAGAGATGGAGGAGGGAGGGTGAGGAGGAAGGGGAAGTGAGCAGGACCAGGGGTTAAGTCCTTGTGAAGTTTGAAATGGGTGGGGCAGATGAAGGGTAGAGGTTAAGGGGGTGGTAGAATGTCAGTGTGCCTGCACGGAACATCAGTCAAACATCTGCCATTATCAGTACATCTGTTTTCATTGATATATATGTCGAGCTGTCGTTTTCCTTATGTATGATTACAGGAAAACATCTATCGTGTCGAATAGGTAAAACCGGTCTATTAGCAAGAACTAATTTAAAATTAAGTTCTTTCTAAATTTTTCTCTTATACGTTTGAAGATGCATTTTGTCACTTATGTTAATGTAAAAATTAATAATTTTGTACCAAAAGAACCTTAGAAAACTTACCTAACCTTATTATAACAAGCGCAATTTAATTAAGCCTAATCCAACTAAATATATTTTAGATATGTTTACAATAATTTAATAAATAAAAACAATGAAATATATATTTTTCGTTAGGTTCAGAATGATTTTTGCGAAATTATTGCATACACAGGAGGCCTGGTCACAGACCGGGCCGCGGGGGCGTTGACCCCCGGAACTCTCTCCAGGTAAACTCCAGGTAAACAAGATAAGCCAATAAATGTATTAATAAAATCATCGCATTTTATAGTGGCAAATTGCACCTACGGGAGCTAAACTTATGGGGCATCATCCTTCTTATCGAGTGCGTCAGCGCTGACCAAAAAAACCCACACAGCTGGGCAAGAAATGGAGAGAAGACCGGGAGACAATATTGTGGGGGGCGGGGGGGGTGGGAGAGGTAGTAGTTGCTGTTATAGTTGTTGACATAATAGTAATAGGTTTAGAATCGTTCCAGCGACGGTACTGTGACTTTTGTAGCATCAGCGTTAAAATTTTGAAGCCGACGAGAAGAGTCATTATTGATTGGATATC
>NC_091309.1:7802886-7830386 GCF_038502225.1 Cherax quadricarinatus
AGAGTATTAAAACACTCCAGAATTGAAACACCAGGGTATTAAAACACTCCAGAATTGAAACACCAGAGTATTAAAACACTCCAGAATTGAAACACCAGAGTATTAAAACACTCCAGAATTGAAACACCAGAGTATTAAAACACTCCAGAATTGAAACACCAGGGTATTAAAACACTCCAGAATTGAAACACCAGGGTATTAAAACACTCCAGAATTGAAACACCAGAGTATTAAAACACTCCAGAATTGAAACACCAGAGTATTAAAACACTCCAGAATTGAAACACCAAGGTATTAAAACACTCCAGAATTGAAACACCAGAGTATTAAAACACTCCAGAATTGAAACACCAGGGTATTAAAACACTCCAGAATTGAAACACCAGGGTATTAAAACACTCCAGAATTGAAACACCAGGGTATTAAAACACTCCAGAATTGAAACACCAGGGTATTAAAACACTCCAGAATTGAAACACCAGAGTATTAAAACACTCCAGAATTGAAACACCAGGGTATTAAAACACTCCAGAATTGAAACACCAGGGTATTAAAACACTCCAGAATTGAAACACCAGGGTATTAAAACACTCCAGAATTGAAACACCAGGGTATTAAAACACTCCAGAATTGAAACACCAGAGTATTAAAACACTCCAGAATTGAAACACCAGGGTATTAAAACACTCCAGAACTGAAACACCAGAGTATTAAAACACTCCAGAATTGAAACACCGGGGTATTAAAACACTCCAGAATTGAAACACCAGGGTATTAAAACACTCCAGAATTGAAACACCAGGGTATTAAAACACTCCAGAATTGAAACACCAGGGTATTAAAACACTCCAGAATTGAAACACCAGGGTATTAAAACACTCCAGAATTGAAACACCAGGGTATTAAAACACTCCAGAATTGAAACACCAGGGTATTAAAACACTCCAGAATTGAAACACCAGGGTATTAAAACACTCCAGAATTGAAACACCAGGGTATTAAAACACTCCAGAATTGAAACACCAGGGTATTAAAACACTCCAGAATTGAAACACCAGGGTATTAAAACACTCCAGAATTGAAACACCAGAGTATTAAAACACTCCAGAATTGAAACACCAGGGTATTAAAACACTCCAGAACTGAAACACCAGAGTATTAAAACACTCCAGAATTGAAACACCAGGGTATTAAAACACTCCAGAATTGAAACACCAGGGTATTAAAACACTCCAGAATTGAAACACCAGAGTATTAAAACACTCCAGAATTGAAACACCAGGGTACTAAAACACTCCAGAATTGAAACACCAGGGTATTAAAACACTCCAGAATTGAAACACCAGGGTATTAAAACACTCCAGAATTGAAACACCAGGGTATTAAAACACTCCAGAATTGAAACACCAGGGTATTAAAACACTCCAGAATTGAAACACCAGGGTATTAAAACACTCCAGAATTGAAACACCAGAGTATTAAAACACTCCAGAATTGAAACACCAGGGTATTAAAACACTCCAGAACTGAAACACCAGAGTATTAAAACACTCCAGAATTGAAACACCAGGGTATTAAAACACTCCAGAATTGAAACACCAGGGTATTAAAACACTCCAGAATTGAAACACCAGAGTATTAAAACACTCCAGAATTGAAACACCAGGGTATTAAAACACTCCAGAACTGAAAGACCAGAGTATTAAAACACTCCAGAATTGAAACACCAGAGTATTAAAACACTCCAGAATTGAAACACCATGGTATTAAAACACTCCAGAACTGAAACACCGGGGTATTAAAACACTCCAGAATTGAAACACCAGGTTATTAAAACACTCCAGAACTGAAACACCAGGGTATTAAAACACTCCAGAATTGAAACACCAGGGTATTAAAACACTCCAGAATTGAAACACCAGAGTATTAAAACACTCCAGAACTGAAACACCAGGGTATTAAAACACTCCAGAATTGAAACACCAGGGTATTAAAACACTCCAGAACTGAAACACCGGGGTATTAAAACACTCCAGAATTGAAACACCAGAGTATTAAAACACTCCAGAATTGAAACACCGGGTGTTAAAACACTCCAGAACTGAAACACCGGGGTATTAAAACACTCCAGAATTGAAACACCAGAGTATTAAAACACTCCAGAATTGAAACACCGGGGTATTAAAACACTCCAGAATTGAAACACTGGGGTATTAAAACACTCCAGAACTGAAACACCAGGGTATTTAAACACTCCAGAACTGAAACACCAGGGTATTAAAACACTCCAGAACTGAAACACCAGGGTATTAAAACACTCCAGAATTGAAACACCGGGGTATTAAAACACTCCAGTACTGAAACTCCAGGGTATTAAAACACTCCAGAACTGAAACTCCAGGGTATTAAAACGCTCCAGAATTGAAACACCAGGGTATAAAAACACTCCAGAATTGAAACACCGGGGTATTAAAACACTCCAGAACTGAAACGCCAGGGTATTAAAACACTCCAGAACTGAAACACCAGGGTATTAAAACACTCCAGAATTGAAACACCAGGGTATTAAAACACTTCAGAACTGAAACACCAGGGTATTAAAACACTCCAGAACTGAAACACCAGGGTATTAAAACACTCCAGAACTGAAACACCAGGGTATTAAAACACTCCAGAATTGAAACACAAGGGTATTAAAACACTCCAGAATTGAAACACCAGGGTATTAAAACACTCCAGAACTGAAACACCAGGGTATTAAAACACTCCAGAACTGAAACACCAGGGTATTAAAACACTCCAGAATTGAAACACCAGGGTATTAAAACACTCCAGAACTGAAACACCAGGGTATTAAAACACTCCAGAATTGAAACACTGGGGCATTAAAACACTCCAGAACTGAAACACCAGGGTATTAAAACACTCCAGAACTGAAACACCAGGGTATTAAAACACTCCAGAACTGAAACACCAGGGTATTAAAACACTCCAGAATTGAAACACCGGGGTATTAAAACACTCCAGAACTGAAACTCCAGGGTATTAAAACACCCCAGAACTGAAACTCCAGGGTATTAAAACACTCCAGAACTGAAACTCCAGGGTATTAAAACGCTCCAGAATTGAAACACCGGGGTATTAAAACACTCCAGAACTGAAACACCAGGGTATTAAAATACTCCAGAATTGAAACACCGGGGTATTAAAACACTCCAGAATTTAAACACCGGGGTATTAAAACACTCCAGAACTGAAACTCCAGGGTATTAAAACGCTCCAGAATTGAAACACCAGGGTATTAAAACACTCCAGAATTGAAACACCAGGGTATTAAAACACTCCAGAACTGAAACACCAGGGTATTAAAATACTCCAGAACTGAAACACCAGAGTTTTAAAACACTCCATAATTGAAACACCAGGGTATTAAAACACTCCAGAACTGAAACACTGAGGGATTAAAACACTCCTGAACTGAAACACCAGGGTATTAAAACACTCCAGAACTGAAACTCCAGGGTATTAAAACACTCCAGAATTGAAACACCAGGGTATTAAAACACTCCAGAGCTGAAACACTGAGGGATTAAAACACTCCAGAACTGAAACCACCAAGGAATTAAAACATTTCAGGGGTAAACCATCTCAGAATTAAAACGCAGCTTTAACGATACTTTTGGTCTGCTGGCCCTTGCTAGGCAGGTCTAACTCACACCCACTCTTGTATCAGTGGGCGCAATAAGGGAACACTGTATCAACATTCGTGGCCCCCAGATTATTCAGAAACACTGCTGGAACAAGTGTAGAAGTTCTCAAGAGGAAGCTGGACAAGTATCTTCACAAGGTTATATAACCCTGAGTATACTCCAGGTGCCAGATCAACCAGGCTGTGATTGATATGTGGGCGCTGCGGGCTACCAACAGCAACAGTCTTGTTGACCAGGCAAGCACCAGACGAGCCTGGCTCCGGGAGTAGAGAAACTCACTGGCACTACCTTGGACGTTGTTCCAACTGCCTCGGAGGTTGTTCCAACTGCCTTGGAGGTCGTTTCAACTTGCTTGGAGGTCGTTCCAACTGCCTTGGAGGTCGTTCCAACGGCCTTAGAAGTCGTTCCAACTGCCTTGGAGGTCGTTCCAACGGCCTTAGATGTCGTTCCAACTACCTTGGAGGTAGTTTCAACTGGCTTGGAGGTCGTTCCAACTGCCTTGGAGGTCGTTCCAACTGCCTTGGAGGTCGTTCCAACTGCCTTGGAGGTCGTTTCAACTGGTTTGGAGGTCGTTCCAACGGCCTTAGAAGTCGTTCCAACTGCCTTGGAGGTCGTTCCAACGGTCTTAGATGTCGTTCCAACTACCTTGGAGGTCGTTTCAACTGGCTTGGAGGTCGTTCCAACTGCCGTGGAGGTCGTTCCACTCATATACATCTTTGTACATGAATGGTGTACCGACGAGGTGAACAATCAGACACACGTGCCATATCTGGATATCCTTAATCGTAGACGTTTCGCCCTCCAGTGGGTTTATCAGTGCAAATTCAGCGACGTAGTAGGATGACTGTAGAGTTATATATATATAAAAGACGAGGTAATCAGTCCCACTACCGGGAACGACTCGGTGCTGGCGGATAGCTCTTCATCCAAGGAATTGGAGCTACCGTTCCTTTACCCGGATTAAATATCTGATCGCCTCTCACTCCCTAGGCGCTGAATGACCCATGTGGGTTTAACGCTGATCTGCGAATAATAATTCACTGTTTTTTATGCTAATTGATTGAATATTTTATTAACGCATTATTACACATATTAGTATTGTACATATTATTATACATATTATTACAGTTATATTTTTAAAAATAATCTGTTTATTTCTTAGCGTTGGGTCTGTGACCTCTCCTCTCCCTCTCGTCGGACCTCTCCCCTCCCCCTGCCTTCCTCCCCTCCCCCTGCCTTCCTCCCCTCCCCCTGCCTTCCTGCCCTCCCTCCCTATCCCCTCCTGCCTCTTAACCCTTTCCGGCCGAAAATAAAAGCCTTCCCGCCCGGAACAAAAGCGCACCGTCAGTCGATCCGTCAACTGCTGCTTTTCTTTTTTTTTTTTTTTCATGTGTGTGTGTTTGTTTCTGTTTTTTCGGGGGGGGGGGGGAGGGGGAGGGGGAGGGGGAGGGGGAGGAGGGTGGTTGTGGAGTCAGGGCGGCGCGTCGAGCCGGATTACTTGCATCGGCTCTAAAGCGCGATCCTGTGAAATAGCGAGCATGGTATTCAAGCTACCTGCATCCTCATACCCACCACGTGACCCCTACCCCTACCCCTTCCCCTCCTCCCCCCCTCTCTCTCTCTCTATTTGTCTTTCTCTTTCTCTTTATATGTCGCCTTTTCTCTATGGTCGCTTCGTCTCATCTACACACCTGACAGCACACACACTAACAGCACACACACGCACTTGACAGCACACACACACACACACACACACATACACGACATACAAAATACTGAGAGGAATTGACAAGGTGGACAAAGAGAGGATGTTCCAGAGACTGGACACAGCAACAAGGGGACACAGTTGGAGGTTGAAGACACAGATGAATCACAGGGATGTTAGGAAGTATTTCTTCAGCCACAGAGTAGTCAGGAAGTGGAATAGTTTTGGAAGCGATGTAGTGGAGGCAGGATCCATACATAGCTTTAAGAAGGGGTATGATAAAGCTCATGGTTCAGGGAGAGTTACCTAGCAGCGGCCAGTGAAGAGGCGGGGCCAGGAGCTTGGACTCGACCCCTGCAACCTCAACTAGGTGAGTACACACACACACACACCTGACAGCCAGCACACACTAACATTACACACACCTGACAGCAGACGTACAGGGATCCATACCTTCTTTTTCTCTTATCTCTCACCTGTTATTCCCTCCGTGTGTCCTACCTCCCTAGATGTATCTGTATCTCACCTTTCCCCCTCCCTTCCTCGGTGATCTCTACCTCTTCCCCCTCTGTATCTCCTCTCTTCCCTCTGGCTTGCTGTTTCCCCTTTCCCCTCTGATCCAGACATCCCCTGTCTGTCTCTCCTCTCTACCCCTCTGTGATCCCTATCTTTCTCTCGCTCCACTCTCCCCTATGTAATCTCTACCTTCATCTGTCTCTCACCTCTCTCCTCTTTGATCTCTACCTTCCACTTTATCTTCTTCCCCCCCCCTCTGACCTCAGTGATCCCTCTTCTCTCTATCTCTCACCTCTCAGCTCTCTCTGATTCCTACTTTCCTCTCTATCTCTCATGTCGCTCCTCTGTGAGCTTCATTTCCCTCTGTGATCCCTACGTCCCCTCTCTCTCTCCCCTCTCTGATCTCTTCTTCTCAAATCCCTACCTCTCTCTCTTTATCTCTGTCTCTCATCTCTCCTGTCTGTGATGAGAGGTAAAAGATGTTTTTTTCTGTTAGTGTTTAATTATTAATGGCTGTTGTTAGGATTATTTTATTACAGGGAATATTTCACTGTCTTTTGCTGAAATAATTCTTAGCTCCTCTGTTGTAATAATCCCATATGTGTTAACTGTATTATTTACTACTTTTTATAATTTAAGTTAGATTAACTATTAAATGAGCTGGGGTGGAGGTGCTTGTCGCCTTCTTGCGCTAACTACTTGTATAACAAGCGGTGGGCGTGGCTGCGATTTGGCAGATTACCAGGTGCAGCCTCATGTTCTTCCACACTGAGATCTTACGTGACGGTTTGCTGCCATTGGGGAAGGATGTAAGCAGTTGCTTTGTCTTCATTAACTTAGCCTCACACACAAACGTCTTACAGAGTGTTATTCTGGGGACTTTCTGAGCATGGTCTCTTCTGTGTAACGTATGGTCATTATGTGGTCTCTGTCATTTTAGCTACAGTGTTGAACATAGCTCCTGAAAGGTAGGACGTCGCTTCGTTCAGAGCATCCATAAATTGCTGCTGTAATGTCAGTAACACATATCTCACATTATGTTATTGTGGCATCAGTTTTTGAACCTCGTCATGTTAGAACATTGTCTGAAAGAGTTCAGCACTAGGTGGTGAGTAAATTTAAATTGGTCTGCTTTTGGTACATGTCTGCTGTGGAGTGGTGTGTTATTTAGTCTTTCGATGCATCTGTTCTGTTAGAACGAACTGTGTGCTTAGGTGGAAGTGACCTTGACTAGATTTCGGTGTTATTAGCCTTTATTTGTGTTTATTGTACTGAAATCCAGTTCTGGAAGAGGTTTGCAAAAGCAAACCTCTTCCACACCCGGTTTGGTGGACTACGCTTTTTCTAACTCTGAACAGACTGTCTGTGTTTTCCTTGTTGGTGTTTGTACACTATTTTGTGTGGAGTTTAATATTTGACTAGACGGTATCTACACACACACACACACACACACACACATACACACACAGTTTGGAAACCACACCTGGTCAAACACGTCAAGAAATTAGAGAAAGTGCAAAGGTTTGCAACAAGGCTAGTTCCAGAGCTAAGGGGAATGTTCTACGAATAAAAGTTAAGGGAAATCGGTCTGACGACACTGGAGGACAGGAGGGTCAGGGGAGACATGATAACGACATACAAAATACTGCGTGAAATAGACAAGGTGGACAGAGACAGGATGTTCCAGAGATGGGACACAGAAACAAGGGGTCACAATTGGAAACTGAAGACTCAGATGAGTCAAAGGGATGTTAAGAAGTATTTCTTCAGCCACAGAGTTGTTAGGAAGTGGAATAGTCTGGCAAGCGATGTAGTGGAGGCAGGAACTATACATGGTTTCAAGACGAAGTATGATGAAGCTCATGGAGCAGCGAGAGATAGGACCCAGTAGCGATCAGTGAAGAGGCGGGGCCAGGAGCTGAGTGTTGACCCCTGCAACCACAATTAGGTGAGTACACATCCTCTGTGCTAGTAATAGTCGTGTAGGTGTTAAGATGGTGTGATGTGTTCTCTTATATGATTAGTCTGATGTTGACATACATCAGTCATGGGTTGTTTACATAGTTTTGGCGTACAGATGACTAGACTTCGTTTGCAGTCAAGTATTTTAGTTATGTTCCATCCTGTGGCTGTTGATTATCATATGTCTGTATAAAATGCTTTTATTAAGTAAAGTTCGGTGTATCGCACACTTTTTGTTTTACCAAATCCGCAGACTGGTGAAGAGGTAAGATTCTCGGTTTAAAACTGTCAGATGGTTTGCCTACAGTAGGCCCTGCTTTGGTAGAAGTGGCAACCATATCTCTATCTCTCTCTCTCTCTCTCTCTCTCTCTCTCTCTCTCTCTCTCTCTCTCTCTCTCTCTCTCTCTCTCTCTCTCTCTCTCTCTCTCTCCCTCCCTCTTTTTTTTTTTACACAGGGTTTGACAAGGTTAAGGATCCCTAGCTTTATTGACAAGCTATTTACAGGTTAAGGATTCCTAACTTTATTGGCAAGCTAAGAGCTGTTACCTACATCAGCTCATTTGAAAGAATTTTTATTGTTATGAGACATACAAGTAGGGAACAGGATGAAGCTGGAGCCATCTGTGGGCCAGCATTTTCATTTGATCAACTGACTTTATCTCGTTGACATCATTATGATGTACGAATGTGTTCCATACTCGAGTCATCCTGGGTATGTATGATCTCAGATGGAGTGATGTTCTGGAGAAGGGTACAGCCAGAGTGAAGTTGCTGCTTTCTGCCCGTCTTGTGACATAAAAGCTTGTTTCATGCTGTCCTCGAAGTGGATCCAAGTGTGGTATTTTGACAATATTGGCCTTGTACATAACAGTAAGGCCACCCACATCCCTCCTATGTTGAAGGCTCTGCTGAAATGACAGATCTAACCAGGATGGGTCCAGGCGAGAGATGAGACGTCTTGCTCTGTTCTCTACTCTGTCAAGCAGTCGCAGATGAGAGGGGAGGCAAGCAAACCAAGAAAGTGGAGCATACTAAGGTGTGAGCGTACTTGTGCCTCGTACAGGATCTTGCAACCCCTACTGTCAAGCAGATGCGAGATACGGCGAAGTGCTGTAAGCTTCCTGGCTGGCTTGTTTGCAAGATTTACAACATGGTTCTTCATGGTTAGTTTGGAGTCAAATTTCACCCCAAGGATATCAACTTCTTCTCCAGGTGGCAACACCCTCCAATTCATCCTTGCTACTGCACCAGCATTACCATCATTCTCTCTCTCTCTCTCTCTCTCTCTCTCTCTCTCTCTCTCTCTCTCTCTCACCTCTCCCCACTTAACTATTTTATAGAACTAGCTCAGGGAAAAACTCGTCAAATATAAGAAAAAAGTTCAAATGATTTTATACGAGTTTTCTCTTATGTGTTGACGTCACCTTACTCTGTGTAACATTATAACATTCAGAACTTTCATGTGTTGACATCACCTTACTCTGTGTCACATCACCTTACTCTGTGTCACACCACCTTACTCTGTGTCACATCACCTTACTCTGTCACACCACCTTACTCTGTGTCACACCACCTTACTCTGTGTCACATCACCTTACTCTGTCACACCACCTTACTCTGTGTCACACCACCTTACTCTGTGTCACATCACCTTACTCTGTCACACCACCTTACTCTGTGTCACATCACCTTAATCTGTGTCACATCACCTTACTCTGTGTCACATCACCTTACTCTGTGTCACATCACCTTACTCTGTGTCACATCACCTTACTCTGTGTCACATCACCTTACTCTGTGGCACATCACCTTACTCTGTGTCACATCACCTTACTCTGTGGCACATCACCTTACTCTGTGGCACATCACCTTACTCTGTGTCACATCACCTTACTCTGTGGCACATCACCTTACTCTGTGGCACATCACCTTACTCTGTCACACCACCTTACTCTGTGTCACATCACCTTAATCTGTATCACATCACCTTACTCTGTCACATCACCTTAATCTGTGTCACATCACCTTACTCTGTGTCACATCACCTTACTGTGTCACATCACCTTACTCTGTGTCACATCACTTTACTCTGTGTCACATCACCTTACTCTGTGTCACATCACCTTACTCTGTCAAACCACCTTACTCTGTCACATCACCTTACTCTGTGTCACATCACCTTACTCTGTGTCACATCACCTTACTCTGTGTCACATCACCTTACTCTGTGTTAACATCACCTTACTCTGTGTTAACATCACCTTACTCTGTGTTAACATCACCTTACTCTGTGTCACATCACCTTACTCTGTGTCACATCACCTTACTCTGTGTCACATCACCTTACTCTGTCAAACCACCTTACTCTGTGTCACATCACCTTACTCTGTGTCACATCACCTTACTCTGTGTCACATCACCTTACTCTGTGTCACATCACCTTACTCTGTGTTAACATCACCTTACTCTGTGTCACATCACCGTACTCTGTGTCACACCACCTTACTCTGTGTCACATCACCTTACTCTGTGTCACATCACCTTACTCTGTGTCACATCACCTTACTCTGTGTTAACATCACCTTACTCTGTGTCACATCACCTTACTCTGTGTCACATCACCTTACTCTGTGTCACATCACCTTACTCTGTGTCACATCACCTTACTCTGTGTTAACATCACCTTACTCTGTGTCACATCACCGTACTCTGTGTCACATCACCTTACTCTGTGTCACATCACCTTACTCTGTGTCACATCACCTTACTCTGTATCACATCACCTTACTCTGTGTCACATCACCTTACTCTGTATCACATCACCTTACTCTGTGTCACATCACCTTACTCTGTGTCACATCACCTTACTCTGTGTCACATCACCTTACTCTGTGTCACATCACCTTACTCTGTGTTAACATCACCTTACTCTGTGTCACATCACCGTACTCTGTGTCACATCACCTTACTCTGTGTCACATCACCTTATATCGTAAGGGTTCTTAAATGGAGATATCGTAGGTTGAAAGTAGACACACTTGTAGGATGGTAAATATATTGTCAGACTGAGATGAGAGATGGAGCCCGGTGCCAAGCCTGTTCACGTTCTGTAGGTCTGCCGCCGAGTGAGGACGGGACAGGGGGATCACTGCCCATGTGTATCCCCATGACGTCACACAAAGCCAAAGGCCTACGAGGGATCTCGTGTCTAAAGCACAGGGATGATACTAATATGCTATGCTATATAATACTGGGAATACAGGGATCAGCAACTATGCTGACAGCTCGGTCATGTTACGTATGTCGTCCCGACATACACTACTATACTATAGGCTGAACAGGCAGGCGGATCTGGGCTGATTCTATACAATAACAAATTCATATATAACTTAGAACTAATGGATGGTACAACATGATTTTGACGTAATGGGTGTTAACGTAATCATTACAAACTATAAGAACAAATCATTATACAATATGGATGGAATTGATCGATCGATCTGTATTCATGCACTCTACGGATTCTGAGGAAGAATAAATATATACAAAGAAGTGTTTAACAGAAAGGCAGATTCGGTGCACACAAATCTAGACTGTTAATTCTCAGAATACGGAGGGAACGTGAACACGAAAATTTCTGACAAACTGATCAGCTAATAATAAAACACACAACTGACAAATTCATTCATCTCGGACATCTAATTATACAGACTATGTACATTTAAACCCAATTCTGCGAGGGTAAGGTTTACGTATGCAGAATGGTTATCATCTCTGGGAGGGTCGAATTCCTCTGTAATGGCTAACACATGCCTTGACTGAGAGAGATCTGAACGAGTATCTACAAAAGATACAACTACAATCACTAGTGACTGTGGAATTACTAACTCGTCTGCTAGGAGTACTCAACTCGACTATTCGATACAGTAATTCTTGGCTCATTACAAAGTCACTAATGGGTACTGGTGGCTTCACAGTAAGAATAAGATCTTCCTGGAGCAGGAGTCGAATCACACCAGAACACAAGGGATCGGTTCTTTGGGAATTTTTGACATCCTCGACAGTAAATGGAGGATCTGCAGTAACTACACTAACGTATCGCGATAAAGCATCTGCGACTACATTTGACTTGCCAGGTAAATTTTCAAAAGTGGGATTGAACTCTTGGATAGTCAAGGTCCATCTGGCTAACCTTCCAGTAGGCTGTTTGTTCTGGAATAAAGGTATCAGTTCTTCCTTACTGGAGGAAAGAACAAACTCGGTGGAGTGGATGACTCCCCCCCGGTTGAAAAAAATTAACGCTATAACACGCAATATGAGCAAGGGAGAACGAATCTACTATCTCAACTGCAAGCACAGGAGAAAGAAATGAACACGGTGAACAATGCTGATATTCAATCTGAGTCGCACACAGTGACACGAGGTATCAGCTATAAAGAAACTACACTTACAAACGTTAACATGTGAAAGTTACTCGAGAAATAACTTCTTACAATGCACTGATTACTGTCAACTAGGATGGGATCACCATCTGGAACATTAGGAACAACAACAGACACTCTAGTGAGAACACTAGCTGTAACAGAGACGTCTTTCTGCAGACAGCATGTCACATCAACAAGAGATGGCATTACTAGTTGCAAGTAATCGTTTTCTGACAAGGCATCCCCTGTGGAGAAACTACTACTCGAACTAGCAGTCATTGCAGGGATAGGCTGTGCACTCAAGGCAGTCTGAGTGTCCCCGGACACTTGAGGCAACGGAACACTATCCTGCAAGTCTGAAGGTATAGGTGGAACACAGACGGGAATGACAGAATTACTAGTGCCTGACCGCTCGGCTACGTTAATAAGTAATTCACGGATCTATAAGAACTTAATCTGAACTTCACATTTCGCAGCACTTTAACAAATCTCAGATACAAGCTGTGAGAACAAAGACATTGCTCAAGGGCTAGATATTGTCTTTCAGTCAGTAAGGGAATATTGTTACTATGGACTGATTCATATTGACTTTGACTGGAATGATACACTAAGTGAACGTTCAAAAGTGACTGGGACATCTTCTCAGTGAAAATACTGAAGGGCATAAGTCAAGAAAAATGGAGAGAATGACACAATAAGCTTAAATGGAAAAAAATGCTTAACTATTCTGCATAAGTAATTAAAAATTTACAAGTTACACAGTAAGCAAAGAACTCACACAAGAAGAATATGCAACTTAGCAAACACTGAAAATCAAGAGAGCTTGTACTTTGCTCAAATCTAATATGCTCAACTTTTACTTTAAATTGAATAAATGGCACAGTGAGTTGTCTTTACTTTCAATGCAACAAGGAAAATACACAATAAAATAATAAAATGGACTCAATAAACTTGTGCAAAAATTAAAACAAACACACAATTCACTGAAATTAAAAAAATAAAATGACACAGACAGAATAAAATACTATGCACAGAACAGAACATAAGAAACTGCACTGTAATAAACTGTATTGCACAACACTGCATAAAATTTTCTGCAAGAAAAACTTTAATAGCAACACAATATTTGCACAAGAATTATTGCAAAATGAGTCAATGTGCAATAATAAAAATTATAACACACAAGAAAAGAAATATATCAAGGAATGAACACTTTAACTCTTAACTGCACTTAAACAACAAGCAAAAGAAAAATTTACTTTAAAAGGAGAACTTAAAAATTGCACTAAGAGTGAATTTGTTCAATAAAATATGAAAAAAAAAATAGGTGCAAAAAAAACACACAACAAAAAGGAATACAACACTTACAGAGATGCAGGACACAACACATCAACATGAACACAGTACTAGAATTTTCTTGCAATGAAACTTGATGTGTGAAAAATTTTGTAAATATGAGCTCTTGCTGGGACTTTAAAAATGGCACTATTGTCTGTGGAAATAAGACAAATTAAACACTGGCTGAATAAAGGAATATGAACACAAGAATGTTCAACACACAGGGAACAAAAATAATAAAATTACACAAATGCTGGGAAGAAAAAAAATAACAGACAACACTGAGTTGTGATGCAGAATATGAGGTGAAAAATTACTGAATTAATTCACTGGAATTCTGAAGTTTAAACACAAGTTCTATATTGCTCATATGTTGCACACACAACAAGGGAAACACTAAGTACTTACTTCAAGTGTATAAAAAGATACACAACACAACAGATATAAAATAATGCACGAAAATTAACACTGAATTAAGGAGATTAAAAGAAATTTATGCAATCAGTACATGATAAACACTGAGTCTGATCAAGAGTCACTGAATGTCACTAAGAGAAAAATTCACTGGGAACATAAAAGAAATGTCTCAACACTCGCAAATGTCTCTAAAAAAAAAAATATTATAGCTGTAACACTTGAAAAAATGAGATTGATGGATTGTTTATATCGTCTTGCTGCTGTCCTCTGCACAGATGATCGTAGAATTGCGCTTAAATCGGCGAGAGACAACACACAGGAGGCTTTTAAAGATGGCGCGCCACTCTCTAGCTCTTGACCCCCTATGTGGTCCTTAAAATATGGTGCTACAACCCTTAGCAGTGCACCAAAACACTGATGAGGTAGGTGAGTTGTAATGGCCGACTGTAGTTGGGTTTGTGGGTAATGGCTGAGCGAGGCGTCTGAGACCGGCAATGGTGCGACACACGTGATCGTGAGTGGCTGGGCTTATGGGTTGAACGTCGTAAGCCTCACTGAGAAAACCCACACTGCCGCGAAGATAATTCTAAGCCGGCTGGCTTAGAAGAAACCCACGAAATACTACAACACCACAAGGATGACAAGGAGCACTCAGAATGCTTGGAACTAGAATCACAAGCGATGAAGGCTAGTCATGTGGCTTGCTTGAGTACTGGGGTAAGACACCTGGGTTAGTTGCTAGCTGGCTTATCTTAACCCTTCACACAGAATAGCTTGATAACTTCACACGAGGAGCACAGCAGGGGTGGAAGCTGGCTTGGCAGGCAAAATAATTGGATGGAGTAGGCTAGGCTGGACTGGACTCGGGTGTTCTGACTCCCCCACCACAGACTGGAAGCTGGCTTATTTTGCAAACTCGGGTCAACCCCTCGGGAGTAATGCAAAAAAAGCAGGAAACACTAATACAAAGAGACTGACCAGTGAGTAATGTAGAAGCTGGTAGAGTAGCTGGCTTGAGGTAGCTGGATGGGGTGAACCTCGGTAGGCCTACTGGTAACACGAAATGGCCGTCTTGCTGGTCGACAAATTTATCTCCAGAAATCGCTGTAATCGTCAGAATTACAGGCTCACCGCTGTCACCATTTATCGTAAGGGTTCTTAAATGGAGATATCGTAGGTTGAAAGTAGACACACTTGTAGGATGGTAAATATATTGTCAGACTGAGATGAGAGATGGAGCCCGGTGCCAAGCCTGTTCACGTTCTGTAGGTCTGCCGCCGAGTGAGGACGGGACAGGGGGATCACTGCCCATGTGTATCCCCATGACGTCACACAAAGCCAAAGGCCTACGAGGGATCTCGTGTCTAAAGCACAGGGATGATACTAATATGCTATGCTATATAATACTGGGAATACAGGGATCAGCAACTATGCTGACACTTACTCTGTGTCACATCACCTTACTCTGTGTCACATCACCTTACTCTGTGTTAACATCACCTTACTCTGTGTCACATCACCTTACTCTGTGTCACATCACCTTACTCTGTGTCACATCACCTTACTCTGTGTCACATCACCTTACTCTGTGTTAACATCACCTTACTCTGTGTCACATCACCGTACTCTGTGTCACATCACCTTACTCTGTGTCACATCACCTTACTCTGTGTCACATCACCTTACTCTGTATCACATCACCTTACTCTGTGTCACATCACCTTACTCTGTATCACATCACCTTACTCTGTGTCACATCACCTTACTCTGTGTCACATCACCTTACTCTGTGTCACATCACCTTACTCTGTGTCACATCACCGTACTCTGTGTCACATCACCTTACTCTGTGTCACATCACCTTACTCTGTGTCACATCACCTTACTCTGTGTTAACATCTTACTTATTCTTTGTAACCAGGAGTTAAAAAACTAATTAAAACATTATGGAAGAAAAACATTTTAACATTTAAAACATTACTTAACATATTAAACATTCACAATTAAAAAAAGTCAGAATTAAAAGATAGACATAATATATTAATGCAGTTATTAATATATGTGTGGATACATATGTATAACTGTACGGATACCTGGATGCATGTGTCCACTTGTTTGGTAATGTGGGGGGTGTGAAGACTTAGCTCCTGGTCCCACCTCTTGAAGTTCATTGACCGGAATTACCGATTTCTGGTCTCTTGGTATACCTGTTATTCCTCCTCTTAAAACTGGATGTGGAGTTTACCTCCTCCACTTTAAAATACTGTTATTTATACACCTTCCCACAATAGTTGTTTACACTTCTGTAAAATATAGTTACTTACACTTCCCTAACATCTAGTTATTTACACTTTCCTAACATCTAGTTATTTACACTTCCCTAACATCTAGTTATTTACACTTTCCTAACATCTAGTTATTTACACTTCCCTAACATCTAGTTATTTACACTTTCCTAACATCTAGTTATTTACACTTCCCTAACATCTAGTTATTTACACTTCCCTAACATCTAGTTATTTACACTTCCCTAACATCTAGTTATTTACACTTTCCTAACATCTAGTTATTTACACTTCCCTAACATCTAGTTATTTACACTTTCCTAACATCTAGTTATTTACACTTCCCTAACATCTAGTTATTTACACTTTCCTAACATCTAGTTATTTACACTTCCCTAACATCTAGTTATTTACACTTTCCTAACATCTAGTTATTTACACTTTCCTAACATCTAGTTATTTACACTTCCCTAACATCTAGTTATTTACACTTTCCTAACATCTAGTTATTTACACTTTCCTAACATCTAGTTATTTACACTTTCCTAACATCTAGTTATTTACACTTTCCTAGTGCCAAGTGATTGTACAATTATTTTCCTAGCATCCCTAAGATTCATTTGTCTTATTAGCCTTCATCTATGACTCCATGTTACTGGTACTTACGTTCTGTCTGTGCCTGTCCACTGTTCAGTCCTCTCAGTATCTTGCACGTTGTGATTATGTTTTCCCCCTGGCTCTTGTCTCTTCCAGAGTCGTCAGGAATTGTTTCTTTTGTCTTGCCTCGTGGTGGAAGCCCTTCAGCTCCGAGGCTTAATCTGGTTGCAAACTTTTGGACATTTTCAAGCATCTCAGCTTGCTTGATTAGTTAGGGGGTTTCATGCTGGCGCTGTGTGTTCTAAGATGGGCTTAATATATGTTGTGTACAGAATCCTCAAGTATTCTCTAGGTAAACAATGCATAAATAACCCGCACATAGGAGAGAGAAGCTTATGACGACGTTTCGGTCCGACTTGGACTATTTACAAGCGACATCAACATACGAAGGTGTATTAGTGTAGATGGTCAGAGACGGGACAGAGGGAAACGAAGAAGGAAGCGGAGAAGTAGTGGTAGAGGTAATGCTGGTAGTGGAAGAAGTAGAAAGTAGTGCAAATAGTTGTTGAAAGTTGTGGTCAGATTCACTGGTCTCACGTGTGCCACAGAGTATAATGTTGATGTGTGACCAGTGTTTATCTGCTGCTGCTGCTGTTGTTCCTCTCAAGGGAGCTTCCTTGACGCTGACGAGGGGCTCTTGATCTAGGGAATTGGATATGTGCTCCAGTTCCCTGAATTGAGCCCGAATACCTTCCATCCAACCCCCATCCCACACATAAGCGCTGTATAATCACTATGGGTTCAGCGCTCTCCCATGATAATGATAAAAATGTTGTTGTTGGTAAGTAGCAGCATCTCCACGTACACTGGTAGTACAAGCATCTACAGCAGGAGTGAGAGGAGGAGGAGGAAGACGACGAGCGACAGGAGGAGCAGCGTTGGAGGAGGAGGAGGAGGAAGACGACGAGCGACAGGAGGAGCAGCGTTGTAGGAGGAGGAGGAAGACGACGAGCGACAGGAGGAGCAGCGTTGGAGGAGGAGGAGGAAGACGACGAGCGACAGGAGGAGCAGCGTTGTAGGAGGAGGAGGAAGACGACGAGCGACAGGAGGAGCAGCGTTGTAGGAGGAGGAGGAAGACGACGAGCGACAGGAGGAGCAGCGTTGTAGGAGGAGGAGGAGGAGGAGAACCTTTGGAATTAGGATTAGTTTGGATTAAAACTTCATCACGATATCCCCCCACTTGTGATGTGCCCCCTTCTCCTCAGTCTCCCCTCCTCGTCCTCCCTCTCCCCTCCCGATTATCGACTTGTGGATTAAACCTCATTGATTTTGCATCTGAAGGAGATCTGCTACCGTAATCGCAGTTGAGAAGCTGTTTCAACTCCCCTGTCCTCCTTTTCTTCTCCTCCTTCTCCTCCTTTTCCTCTTCCTTAATCTTCCGGTTTTTCCCACTTTTTCGTTCATTTATCCCTCTTTCTTCCAACTATTTCTCCATCATCTTTCTTCTCTTCCTCCCACTCTCTGCTTCTCACCCCCTCTTCTTGATTCCTTCTTAGCCTTCTCCTACTCCCCATTTTCCTCCCCTTTTCCCCCCTCTACGTTTCTTGAGTGGCAGACATCACACAATGTTGAGAAAGAGACAGGTCTGGCTTCAAATGGGATTAAAGGCTTCAGGAGGCTTCATGGCATTGTAGAGTTGTTTCAGGAGGTTTAGGAGGGGAGGAAGAGGGGGAGGGGGAGGAGGGGGGTGGGGGGGAATAAGCAAAATGGAAAAAGAGACGAAGTGAAAAGGATGAAAGGGTTCAAAATATCTTGGGAGTTCGTGGAAGAATGAGCTCTAGCTCTTGGTGTGTGTGTGTGTGTGTGTGTGTATCGTTCAAGACACTGTACACTGTGTACGTCAGGCCCATACTGGAGTATGCAGCACCAGTTTGGAACCCACACCTGGTCAAGCAGATCGAGAAATTAGAGAAAGTGCAAAGGTTTGCAACAAAGTTAGTTCCGGAGCTCAGGGGAATGTCCTACGAAGAAAGGTTGAGGGAAATCGGACTGACGACATTGGAAGACAGGAGGGTCAGGGAAGACATGATAACGACATACAAAATACTGCATGGAATAGACAAGGTGGACAGAGACAGGATGTTCCAGAGAGGGGACACAAACAAGGGATCACAATTGGAAACTGAAGATTCAGACGAGTCACAGGGATATTAGGAAGTATTTCTTCAGCATAGAGTCGTCAGGAAGTGGAACAGTCTAGCAAATGATGTAGTGGAGGCAGGAACCATGCATAGCTTTAAGACGAGGTATGACAAAGCTCAGGGAGCAGAGAGAGAGAGAGGACCTAGTAGCGATCAGTGAAGAGGCGGGGCCAGGAGCTGAGTATCGACCCCTGCAACCACAATTAGGTGAATACATACACACACACACAAACACCTGTACCGTGACGCTCATAGGAGGTGATTAAGCGAGGGTAATTAGAATGCGCGGCACAGAGGCAGGATGGATTACATCCGGCGGTTAAAGGTTTTCAATGTGATTAATGAGTTGGATTGTGCGCTAACCAAGTGAGGAGTGGGCGTGGGAGGGTGGGTTTAGTGGGTGGGCCAAGTGGGTTCGCTGTTGGGTGTTGTGGGTTCCGTGGTGGGTTATGAGGAGTGTACCAACACGGGGTGTAAGGGGAGGATAGTGTACCAACACGGGGTGTAAGGAGAGGATAGTGTACCAAAACGGGGTGTAAGGAAAGGATAGTGTACCAACACGGGGTGTAAGGGGAGGAGAGTGTAACAAGTAATCTGACTGCTTCAGTTAACCCCGTATGAGATTAGCGCATAGACACATAGATGGTGTGCACACATTTGTGAGGGACACACATGGTGTGGACACACATTTGTGAGGGACACATAGATGGTGTGGACACACATTTGTAAGGGACACATAGATGGTGTGGACACATTTGTAAGGGACACATAGATGATGTGGACATATTTATAAGGGACACATAGATGGTGTGGACACATTTGTGAGGGAAACATAGACGGTGTGGACACATTTGCGAGGGATACATAGACGGTGTGGACACATTTGTAAGGGACAAACAGATGGTGTAGACACATTTGTGAGGAACACATAGTGTGGACACACATTTGTAAGAGACACATAGATGGTGTAGACAAACATTTGTGAGGAACACATACATGGTGTGGACACACATTTGCAAGGGACACACATATGGTATGGACACACATTTGTAAGGGACACATAGATGGTGTGGACACACATTTGTGAGAGACACATAGTATGGACACACATTCGTAAGGGACACATAGATGGTGTAGACACACATTTGCGAGGGACACATAGATGGTGTGGACACACATTTGTAAGGGACACATAGATGGTGTGGACACATTTGTGAGGGACACATAGATGGTGTGGACACACATTTGTAAGGGACACATAGATGGTGTGGACACACATTTGTGAGGGATACATAGACGGTGTGGACACATTTGTGAGGGACACATAGATGGAGTGTACACATTTGTAAGGGACACATAGATAGTGTGGGCACATTTGTAAGGGACACATAGATGATGTGTACACATTTGTAAGGGACACATAGATGGTGTGGACACATTTTTAAGGGACACATAGATGGCGTGGACACACATTTGTGAGAGACACATAGATAGTGTGGACACACATTTGTAAGGGACACATTGATGGTGTAGACACACATTTGTGAGGAACACATAGATGGTGTGGACACATTTGTAAGGGACACATAGATGGTGTATACACATTTGTAAGGGACACATGGATGGCGTAGACACACATTTGTGAGGAACACATAGATGGTGTGGACACACATTTGCAAGGGACACACAGATGGTATGGACACATTTGTAAGGGACACATAGATGGTGTATACACATTTGTAAGGGACACATGGATGGTGTAGACACACATTTGTGAGGAACACATAGATGGTGTGGACACACATTTGCAAGGGACACACAGATGGTATGGACACATTTGTAAGGGACACATAGATGGTGTGGACACACATTTGTAAGGGACACATAGATGGTGTGGACCCATTTGTGAGGGACGCATAGATGGTGTGGACACACATTTGTAAGGGACACATAGATGGTGTGGACACATTTGTGAGGGACACATAGATGGTGTGGACACACATTTGTAAGGGACACATAGATGGTGTGGACACATTTGTAAGGGACACATAGATGGTGTAGACACACATTTGGGAGGGACACATAGATAGTGTGGACACACATTTGTAAGGGACACATAGATGGTGTGGACACACATTTGTGAGGGACACATAGATAGTGTGGACACACATTTGTGAGGGACACATAGATTGTGTGGACACACATTTGTAAGGGACACATAGATGGTGTGGACACATTTGTGAGGGACACATAGATGGTGTGGACACACATTTGTAAGGGACACATAGATGGTGTGGACACATTTGTAAGGGACACATAGATGGTGTGGACACACATTTGTGAGAGACACAGATAGTGTGGACACACATTTGTAAGAGACACATAGATGGTGTGGACATATTTGTGAGACACATAGATGGTGTGGACACACATTTGTAAGGGACACATAGATGGTGTGGACACACATTTGTGAGGGACACATAGATAGTTTGGACACATTTGTGAGGGATACATAGACGGTGTGTACACATTTGTGAAGGACACATAGATGGTGTGTACACATTTGTAAGGGACACATAGATGGTGTGGACACATTTGTAAGGGACACATAGATGTGTACACATTTGTAAGGGACACATAGATGGTGTGGACACATTTGTAAGGGACACATAGATGGTGTGGACACATTTGTGAGGAACACATAGATGGTGTGGACACACATTTGCAAGGGACACACAGATGGTATGGACACACATTTGTAAGGGACACATAGATGGTGTGGACACACATTTGTAAGGGACACATAGATGGTGTGGACACATTTGTGAGGGACACGTAGATGGTGTGGACACACATTTGTAAGGGACACATAGATGGTGTGGACACACATTTGTGAAGGACACATAGATAGTTTGGACACATATTTGAGGGATACATAGACGGTGTGGACACATTTGTGAGGGACACATAGATGGTGTGTACACCTTTGTAAGGGACACATAGATAATGTGGACACATTTGTAAGGGACACATAGATGATGTGTACACATTTGTAAGGGACACATAGATGGTGTGGACACATTTGTAACGGACACATAGATGGTGTGATTACAGATTTGTGATAGATTTTCTAGGATTTATTCTTGGATAACTCAACAAAATCAGCGTGACTTATTCTTACTGTTGACCACGTGCGTTCTAGACGTGTTATACTTGTGTTATATACCTGCTGTAAATATCTTAGACATGTCTAGGTAAGTAAACTAGGTTTTTATTATAAGGTTATCTGTAGTTATTCCTCTTAAGGTGGTACTTGTGTTATGGCTACACTAAGAAACATACTGTGTAAACCTACCATAGGAAAACACAGTAAGTCAATCAACGTCGCTTGTTTGAACGTTAGTCTAAGTAGACATGTATTAACCGTAGTGCATCCAATTAGATTGGCGTGTTTGAGATGTACAAACACGGTTGAGGTTTCCTTGATGGTGGTGTGGAGGCACACCTGAGGCTCATCTATCACCCTCATCTCAACCCTCACCACCCACCCCTCATCTCTACCCTCACCACCCACCCATATCTACCCTCACCACCCACCCTCCTAAGAGTATGCCTACCTGCCTTTTGGACATTTGTTCAATACCCATTTAAAAGGGACTGTGTGTGTGTGTGTGTGTGTGTGTGTGTGTGTGTGTGTGTGTGTGTGTGTGTGTGTGTGTGTGTGTGTGTGTGTGTGTGTGTGTGTGTGTGTGTGTGTGTGTGTGTGTGTGTGTGTGTGTGTGTGTGTGTGTCTGTGTCTGTGTGTCTGTGTCTGTGTCTGTGTCTGTGTCTGTATCTGTGTCTGTGTGTCTGTGAAGCATCTGGTCGGGTGGGTGATCTTTAACTGACTTGACGAAGATTAGTTAATTGTGCAAGAGACATCTCGCCTCGACCAGCATGTGCTGTTGCCATCGATCATGTGGCACTGATGAAAGGAGACAGTGATAAGCCTCTTCCAAACTCCCGTGAATCAGTGTAGCAACAGTAGGTGTAGGGCAGTACAGATTTTGACTCAGTTCTCCTTTAATGCAGTCAAGAGAAGGGAGGAGACGTAAGGAGGAATGACAAGATCTGTGAGTTACTAACCAGACACTTCAAGGAGGAATTCACTAGGGAGGGGGGGACAGGGCAAGAGACCACAAGACAATGCACACACACACACACACACACACACACACACTTCGCAATCAGCGAAGAGGCGGGGCCAGGAGCTGTGACTCGACCCCTGCAACCACAAATAGGTGAGTACACACACAGACGTTAACGCAAATCGAATTTTGACACTTTGAACGCAGTGGGATGTGAGAATGAATCGCTGTGAACCCTAAGAGGGAGTTGAGGCATTATATGAACCCCGATAGGCACTGTATAATCTTTGAGAGGCACTGTGTGACCCTCGGTGGAAAACCTTTCAAATTGTTCTAGACATTGCGCCTTCCAGAATGTTGCAAAACTGTAAATACCGTCTCAGTATTAATATGTTAGGATAGGCACTCCACAGACCTACCAACCCACTTATATCAGTCCGTCGAATTCACGCACCTACCCGCCCGCCCATTAATCCATGACTTCAAACCCATCCACCCATCCATACAGCCGTTAATCTATTCATGCACCGACCAACCTAGCCATATACCCATCAACCCAGCTACACAAATAAGCACGCAGCTAGCAACCCAGCCATACACTCAGCAACCCGGCCAGGCAGTTATCAACCCAGACATGCACCCACCAACCCAGCCAAACACCCCATCCATGCATCCATACACCGGTGGTCAGACTCAATAACTCCTCCACTTCCCCCTCTCCCAACAGTTTCAAAGCACAGTCCAAATCCTGGCTCCTCCCCCCTACAAGCTCCGCTTTGCAATCTCGAAATCCTGATCTACCCCTAAAGATGAATCTGCAGCTTAACGACCACACCGGTGAGCTTCACTCGTAGGCCCTCTAACAACCATTAGAGTTGGGCAGAGTTAACTGGGGCGGCTCCAAAGAGGATTGCTTCATCTTTTTTGATTACCGATTAACTCTTGGACGCAAGTTTTGATGCCGGTTCTTTTCCTATTTTTTTTTTTTACATGGAGCGCTGTAGCTCTGTAATTCATTTAAGCTCTTCCACTTCCATTGTGGGAATGTTACTGGCAACAGTGAAAGATCAGTGAGGGGTAATGGGGGTGGGAGGGAATTCTCTCTTTCTCTCTCTCAATCACACTCTTGCTCTCACTCAAACTCACTCACTTCAAGTTGCTCTTTTTACAATATACGTGGTATTATATCCACTCATGTATGTTCCGTGCACTTAAAAATTGTAATGATTTAGCTGCTTATCTTTGTCGCAAATTGATTAGTGTGTTAATTACTTCCAGATTCTAATAGATGGCGTTGAAAAATATACTAATACAAAGTGTTCAAAAAAGATATTACTAATCCAGAGTTAAAAAAAGACAGGCAATTCATGGGTATTCAGGGTTAATGTTTAATTATTAAAGATTCTGAAAGTGCAAACCATTATGATGTTTACGTTAAGTGTACATGATGGCTCGTGTTACTGAACACTTTCTGAGGTAGTGTGAAGGATGTTCATGTTAAGTGTAGATGATGGCTCATGTTAGTGATGGGTTGGTTGATTAATGGGAGGTTTAAAGCCTATCGACTACACCAGGGTCATTAAGACTGCGCGTAACCTTTTTCACCACCAGACGAGAATACTTTAATAACTAAATTGGAGATTAAAGTGAACTATCGACGTATATACGCTGAGAAAAATACATTTCTCAGGGTATATAGCCTGTACCCCAGGAGCTCATTTGATGCTAATTTTGATGAAATAATAATAATAATAATTATTATTATAATTATTGTTATTATCAGTAGTAGTAGTAATAATATTACTTTTATGGTTATTGCTGTTGTTGTTTTTAGTGAGTTTGTTGGTAGAGTTAAGCGTGCGGTTGTTCCGGGGTGCGACAAAATACAATGAAGACGAAGATTATTTTAGTTAGCCTTAGTGGGATGCCGAAGAAAACGGAAGAGCTTTAAGCTGGGTGGTGCGGGGATTATTGTGGTAGGGAGAAAGCTTTATGCTGGGTAGTTGGGAGGAGGGGAAAGAGGGGTAGATGGTGGTAGGGAGAAAGCTTTAAGCTAGGTGGTGGTGGTGGTGGTGGAGAGAAAGAGATTACAGATGAGCTTTTATCTCGATAATCTCATCCTTGTTTTCAAAAGCACGCCCTTCGCAGCAGCAGTAATATTACTGCTGCTACTTCTACTGCTGTAGTTGCTGCTGTTACTACTACTGTGACTGCTACAACTACTAGTTACTGCTACTGCTGGGACTACTACTACTACTGGGACTACTGGGACTACTGCTACTACTACTGTTACTGTGACTACTGCTACTACTTCTGTTACTGGGACTACTACTGTTACTGCTACTATCGGGACTACTACTAGTATTAATGTTACTCCTACTGCTGTGACTACTACTACTGCTACTACTTAGGCTACTACTACTACTGTTACTGCTAGTACTGGTACTACTACTACTGTTACTGTTACCACTGGGTCTACCACTACAACTACTATTACTGTTATTACAACTGCTGGGACTACTACTATTGCTACTACTGTTACTGCTACTACCGTTACTGTTACTACCGGGACTACTACTACTGTTACTGCTACTACTAGGATTACTCTTACTGTTCCTGCTGCGACTAGGACTAATACTGCTGTTACTGGGATCACTATTACTTCTACTGCTACTACTAGTACTACTGCTACTTCCACTACTGTTGATGTACTACTGCTGACGTTGCTGCTTCAGAATGCTGCTGCTGCTGCTACTACTACTGCTACTACTGCTACTACTACTACTACTACTACTACTACTACTACTACTACTACTACTACTACTACTACTACTACATTACTACTACTACTACTACTACTGCTGCTGCTGCTGTGTGCGTATGTGTGTGTGTGTGTGTGTGTGTGTGTGTGTGTGTGTGTGTGTGTGTGTGTGTGTGTGTGTGTGTGTGTGTGTGTGTGTGTTTGTGTGTGTGTGTGTGTGTGTTTGTGTGTGTTTGTGTGTGTGTGTTTGTGTGTGTGTTTGTGTGTGTGTGTGTGTGTTTGTGTATGTGTGTGTACTCACCTATTTGTACTCACCTATTTGTGGTTGCAGGGGTCGAGTCCTAGCTCCTGGCCCCGCCTCTTCACCGGTTGCTACTAGACCCTCTCTCTCCCCGCTCCATGAGCTTTATCAAACCTCGTCTTAAAACTGTGTATGGTTCCTGCCTCCACTACGTCATTTTCTAGGCTATTCCACTGCCTTACAACTCTATGACTGAAGAAATACTTCCTACTATCTCTCTGACTCATTTGTGTCTTCAACTTCCAATTGTGGCCTCTTGTTTCTGTGTCCCCTCCCTGGAACATCCTGTCCTTGTCCACCTTGTCTATTCCACGCAGTATTTTATATGTCGTTATCATGTCTCCCCTGACCCTCCTGTCCTCCAGTGTCGTCAGGCCGATTTCCCTTAATCTTTCTTCATAGGACATTCCCCTTAGCTCTGGAACTAACCTTGTTGCAAACCTTTGTACTTTCTCTAGTTTCTTGACGTGCTTTATCAAGTGCGGGTTCCAAACAGGTGCTGCATACTCCAGTATGGGCCTGACATACACGGTGTACAGTGTCTTGAATGATTCCTTACTAAGGTGTCGGAATGCTGTTCTCAGGTTTGCCAGGCGCCCATATGCTGCAGCAGTTATCTGATTGATGTGTGCTTCCGGAGACATGCTCGGTGTTATACTCACCCCAAGATCTTTCTCCTTGAGTGAGGTTTGCAGTCTTTGGCCACCTAGCCTATACTCTGTCTGTGGTCTTCTGTGCCCTTCCCCTATCTTCATGACTTTGCATTTGGCAGGATTAAATTCGAGAAGCCATTTGCTGGACCAGGTGTCCAGTCTGTCCAGGTCTCTTTGAAGTCCTGCCTGGTCCTCATCAGATTTAATTCTCCTCATTAACTTCACATCATCTGCAAACAGGGACACTTCTGAGTCTAACCCTTCCGTCATGTCGTTCACATATACCAAAAATAGCACTGGTCCTAGGACCGACCCCTGTGGGACCCCGCTCGTCACAGGTGCCCACTGTGATACATCATTACGTACCATGACTCGTTGTTGCCTCCCTGTCAGGTATTCTCTGATCCATTGCAGTGCTCTTCCTGTTATATGCGCCTGATGCTCTAGCTTCTGCACTAATCTCTTGTGAGGAACTGTGTCAAAGGCCTTCTTGCAGTCCAAG
>NC_091309.1:7832886-7872886 GCF_038502225.1 Cherax quadricarinatus
GTGTGTGTACTCACCTAGTTGAGGTTGCGGGGGTCGAGTCCGAGCTCCTGGCCCCGCCTCTTCACTGATCGCTACTAGGTCACTCTCCCTGAACCGTGAGCTTTATCATACATTTCTTAAAGCTATGTATGGATCCTGCCTCCACTACATCGCTTCCTAAACTATTCCACTTACTGACTACTCTGTGGCTGAAGAAATACTTCCTAACATCCCTGTGATTCATCTGTGTCTTCAACTTCCAACTGTGTGTTACCTGGAGGGTTTACCTGGAGAGAGTTCCGGGGATCAACGCCCCAGCGGCCCGGTCTGTGACCAGGCCTCCTGGTGGATCAGAGCCTGATCAACCAGGCTGTTACTGCTGGCTGCACGCAAACCAACGTACGAGCCACAGCCCGGCTGATCAGGAACCGACTTTAGGTGCTTGTCCAGTGCCAGCTTGAAGACTGCCAGGGGTCTGTTGGTAATCCCCCTTATGTATGCTGGGAGGCAGTTGAACAGTCTCGGGCCCCTGACACTTATTGTATGGTCTCTTAACGTGCTAGTGACACCCCTGCTTTTCATTGGGGGGATGTTGCATCGTCTGCCAAGTCTTTTGCATTCGTAGTGAGTGATTTTCGTGTGCAAGTTCGGTACTAGTCCCTCTAGGATTTTCCAGGTGTATATAATCATGTATCTCTCCCGCCTGCGTTCCAGGGAATACAGGTTTAGGAACCTCAAGCGCTCCCAGTAATTGAGGTGTTTTATCTCCGTTATGCGCGCCGTGAAGGTTCTCTGTACATTTTCTAGGTCAGCAATTTCACCTGCCTTGAAAGGTGGTGTTAGTGTGCAGCAATATTCCAGCCTAGATAGAACAAGTGACCTGAAGAGTGTCATCATGGGCTTGGCCTCCCTAGTTTTGAAGGTTCTCATTATCCATCCTGTCATTTTTCTAGCAGATGCGCATTAGTTTTATCCAGTCAATGGAATAACTAAAATATTTTTATTGTATTCGTCTGGAAAAAATCAGGTGACAGAGTGTGTGGTAAGATGATGCGTACATTGTTGTGTCATAACTGGGGAAGGAGGTGGAGGAAGCTGTGACCGGGTGTGCTACACAGCGTAGTGTATAGTACCACAGCTGAGTGTGGTACCTGCTAGTCTTACCGCTGTTCATGCCAGTAACCGCTGTCTCATTCCTCCCACTCAGTGACCGCTGCCTCACCCCTCCCACTCAGTGACCGCTGCCTCACCCCTCCCACTCAGTGACCGCTGCCTCACCTCTCCCACTCAGTGACCGCTGCCTCACCCCTCCCACTCAGTGACCGCTGCCTCACCCCTCCCACTCAGTGACCGCTGCCTCACCCCTCCCACTCAGTGACCGATGCCTCACCCCTCCCACTCAGTGACCGCTGTCTCACCCCTCCAACTCAGTGACCGCTGTCTCACCCCTCCCACTCAGTGACCGGTGCCTCACCTCTCCCACTCAGTGACCGCTGCCTCACCCCTACCACTCAGTGACCGCTGCCTCATCCCTCCCACTCAGTAACCGCTGCCTCACCGCTCCCACTCAGTGACTGCTGCCTCACCCCTCCCATTCAGTGACCGCTGCCTCACCCCTCCCACTCAGTGACCGCTGCCTCACCCCTCCCACTCAGTGACCGCTGCCTCACCTCCCACTCAGTGACCGCTGCCTCACCCCTCCCACTCAGTGACCGCTGCCTCACCTCTCCCACTCAGTGACCGCTGCCTCACCCCTCCCACTCAGTGACCGCTGCCTCACCCCTCCCACTCAGTGACCGGTGCCTCACCCCTCCCACTCAGTGACCGCTGCCTCACCCCTCCCACTCAGTGACCGCTGTCTCACCCCTGCCACTCAGTAACCGCTGCCTCACCGCTCCCACTCAGTGACTGCTGCCTCACCCCTCCCACTCAGTGACTGCTGCCTCACCCCTCCCACTCAGTGACCGCTGTCTCACCCCTCCCACTCAGTGACCGCTGCCTCACCCCTCCCACTCAGTGACCGCTGCCTCACCCCTCCCACTCAGTGACTGCTGCCTCACCCCTCCCACTCAGTGACCGCTGTCTCACCCTTCCCACTCAGTGACCTCTGCCTCACCCCTCCCACTCAGTGACCGCTGCCTCATCCCTCCCACTCAGTGACCGCTGCCTCACCCCTCCCACTCAGTGACCGCTGCTGCACCCCTCCCACTCAGTGACCGCTGTCTCACCCCTCCCACTCAGTGACTGCTGCCTCACCCCTCCCACTCAGTGACCGGTGCCTCACCCCTGCCACTCATTGACCGCTGCCTCACCCCTCCCACTCAGTGACCGCTGCCTCACCCCTCCCACTCAGTGACCGCTGCCTCACCCCTGCCACTCAGTGAACGCTGCCTCACCCCTCCCACTCAGTGACCGCTGCCTCACCCCTCCCACTCAGTGACCGCTGCCTCACCCCTCCCACTCAGTGACCGGTGCCTCACCTCTCCCACTCAGTGACCGCTGCCTCACCCCTCCCACTCAGTGACCGCTGCCTCACCCCTCCCACTCAGTGACCTCTGCCTCACCTCTCCCACTCAGTGACCGCTGCCTCACCCCTCCCACTCAGTGACCGCTGCCTCACCCCTCCCACTCAGTGACCGCTGCCTCACCTCTCCCACTCAGTGACCGCTGTCTCACCCCTCCCACTCAGTGACCGCTGTCTCACCCCTGCCACTCAGTAACCGCTGCCTCACCGCTCGCACTCAGTGACTGCTGCCTCACCCCTCCCACTCAGTGACTGCTGCCTCACCCCTCCCACTCAGTGACCGCTGCCTCACCCCTCCCACTCAGTGACCGGTGCCTCACCTCTCCCACTCAGTGACCGCTGCCTCACCCCTCCCACTCTGTGACCGCTGCCTCACCCCTCCCACTTAGTGACCCCTGTCTCACCCCTCCCACTCAGTGACCGCTGCCTCACCCCTCCCACTCAGTGACCGCTGCCTCACCCCTCCCACTCTGCTGCCTCACCCCTCCCACTCAGTGACCGCTGCCTCACCCCTCCCACTCAGTGACCGCTGCCTCACCCCTCCCACTCAGTGACCGCTGCCTCACCCCTCCCACTCAGTGACCGCTGTCTCACCCCTCCTACTCAGTGACCGCTGCCTCACCCCTCCCACTCAGTGACCGCTGCCTCACCCCTCCTACTGTGACCGCTGCCTCACCCCTCCCACTCAGTGACCGCTGCCTCACCCCTCCCAGTCAGTGGCCGCTGCCTCAACCCTCCCACTCAGTGACCGCTGCCTCACCCCTCCCACTCAGTGACCACTGTCTCACCCCTCCCACTCAGTGACCGCTGCCTCACCCCTCCCAGCCAGTGACCGCTGCCTCACCCCTCCCACTCAGTGACCGCTGCCTCACCCCTCCCACTCTGTGACCGCTGCCTCACCCCTCCCACTCAGTGACCGCTGCCTCATCCCTCCCACTCAGTGACCGCTGCCTCAACCCTCCCACTCAGAGACCGCTGCCTCACCCCTCCCATTCAATGACTGCTGCCTCACCCCTCCCACTCAGTGACCGCTGAGTCACCCCTCCCACTCAGTGACCGCTGCCTCACCCCTCCCACTCAGTGACCGCTGCCTCACCCCTCCCACTCAGTGACCACAGTTGTATGTGGTGTCTATCGTAAAGCTAAAATTATACTTCAGTCAGTTTATATTTAAGGGGAGTCAAGAGTCTCCCTCTTGCTGTTGTCAAGAGTCTCCCTCTTGCTGTTGTTAAGAGTCTCCCTCTTGCTGTTGTTAAGAGTCTCCCTCTTGCTGTTGTCAAGAGTCTCCCTCTTGCTGTTGTTAAGAGTCTCCCTCTTGCTGTTGTCAAGAGTCTCCCTCTTGCTGTTGTCAAGAGTCTCCCTCTTGCTGTTGTCAAGAGTCTCCCTCTTGCTGTTGTTAAGAGTCTCCCTCTTGCTGTTGTTAAGAGTCTCCCTCTTGCTGTTTTCAAGAGTCTCTCTCTTGCTGTTGTCAAGAGTCTCCCTCTTGCTGTTGTTAAGAGTCTCCCTCTTGATGCTGTCAAGAGTCTCCCTCTTGCTGTTGTCAAGAGTCTCCCTCTTGCTGTTGTTAAGAGTCTCCCTCTTGCTGTTGTTAAGAGTCTCCCTCTTGCTGTTGTCAAGAGTCTCCCTCTTGCTGTTGTTAAGAGTCTCCCTCTGCTGTTGTTAAGAGTCTCCCTCTTGTTGTTGTTAAGAGTCTCCCTCTTGCTGTTGTTAAGAGTCTCCCTCTGCTGTTGTTAAGAGTCTCCCTCTTGTTGTTGTTAAGAGTCTCCCTCTTGATGCTGTCAAGAGTCTCCCTCTTGATGCTGTCAAGAGTCTCCCTCTTGCTGTTGTTAAGAGTCTCCCTCTGCTGTTGTTAAGAGTCTCCCTCTTGTTGTTGTTAAGAGTCTCCCTCTTGATGCTGTCAAGAGTCTCCCTCTTGATGCTGTCAAGAGTCTCCCTCTTGCTGTTGTTAAGAGTCTCCCTCTTGCTGTTGTTAAGAGTCTCCCTCTTGCTGTTGTCAAGAGTCTCCCTCTTGCTGTTGTTAAGAGTCTCCCTCTTGATGCTGTCAAGAGTCTCCCTCTTGTTGTTGTCAAGAGTCTTCCTCTTGCTGTTGTCAAGAGTCTTCCTCTTGCTGTTGTTAAGAATCTCTCTCTTGCTGTTGTTAAGAGTCTCCCTCTTGCTGTTGTCAAGAGTCTCCGTCTTGCTGTTGTCAAGAGTCTCCGTATGGCTGTTGTCAAGAGTCTACCTCTTGCTGTTGGTAAGAGTCTCCCTCTTGCTGTTGTCAAGAGTCTCCCTCTTGCTGTTGTCAAGAGTCTTCCTCTTGCTGTTGTCAAGAGTCTACCTCTTGCTGTTGTTAAGAGTCTCCCTCTTGCTGTTGTCAAGAGTCTCCGTATTGCTGTTGTCAAGAGTCTCCCTCTTGCTGTTGTTAAGAGTCTCCCTCTTGCTGTTGTCAAGAGTCTCCCTCTTGCTGTTGTCAAGAGTCTCCCTCTTGCTGTTGTCAAGAGTCTCCCTCTTGCTGTTGTCAAGAGTCTCCCTCTTGCTGTTGTCAAGAGTCTCCCTCTTGCTGTTGTCAAGAGTCTCCGTATTGCTGTTGTCAAGAGTCTACCTCTTGCTGTTGGTAAGAGTCTCCCTCTTGCTGTTGTCAAAAGTCTCCCTCTTGCTGTTGTCAAGAGTCTCCCTCTTGCTGTTGTCAAGAGTCTCCCTCTTGCTGTTGTTAAGAGTTTCCCTCTTGCTGTTGTCAAGAGTCTCCCTCTTGCTGTTGTTAAGAGTCTCCCTCTTGCTGTTGTCAAGAGTCTCCCTCTTGCTGTTGTCAAGAGTCTCCCTCTTGCTGTTGTTCAGAGTCTCCCTCTTGCTGTTGTCAAGAGTCTCCCTCTTGCTGTTGTTAAGAGTCTCCCTCTTGCTGTTGTTAAGAGTCTCCCTCTTGCTGTTGTCAAGAGTCTCCCTCTTGCTGTTGTTAAGAGTCTCCCTCTTGTCAAGAGTCTCCCTCTTGCTGTTGCCAAGAGTCTCCCTCTTGCTGTTGTTAAGAGTCTCCCTCTTGCTGTTGTCAAGAGTCTCCCTCTTGCTGTTGTTAAGAGTCTCCCTCTTGCTATTGTCAAGAGTCTCCCTCTTGATGTTGTCAAGAGTCTCCCTCTTGCTGTTGTTAAGAGTCTCCCTCTTGCTGTTGTCAAGAGTCTCCCTCTTGCCGTTGTTAAGAGTCTCCCTCTTGCTGTTGTTAAGAGTCTCCCTATTGCTGTTGTCAAGAGTCTCCCTCTTGCTGTTGTCAAGAGTCTCCCTCTTGCTGTTGTTAAGAGTCTCCTTGTCAAGAGTCTCCCTCTTGCTGTTGCCAAGAGTCTCCCTCTTGCTGTTGTTAAGAGTCTCCCTCTTTCTGTTGTCAAGAGTCTCCCTCTTGCTGTTGTCAAGAGTCTCTTGCTGTTGTCAAGAGTCTCCCTCTTGCTGTTGTCAAGAGTCTCCCTCTCTGTTGTCAAGAGTCTCCCTCTTGCTGTTGTTAAGAGTCTCCCTCTTGCTGTTCTTGAGAGTCTCCCTCTTGCTGTTGCGAAGAGTCTCCCTCTTGTTGTTGTTAAGAGTCTCCCTCTTTCTGTTGTCAAGAGTCTCCCTCTTGCTGTTAAGAGTCTCCTTCTTGCTGTTGTCAAGAGTCTCCCTCTTGCTGTTGTTAAGTCTCCCTCTTTCTGTTGTCAAGAGTCTCCCTCTTGCTGTTGTTAAGAGTCTCCCTCTTGCTGTTGTCAAGAGTCTCCCTCTTTCTGTTGTCAAGAGTCTCCCTCTTGCTGTTGTCAAGAGTCTCCCTCTTTCTGTTGTTAAGAGTCTCTCTCTTGCTGTTGTTAAGAGTCTCCCTCTTGCTGTTGTCAAGAGTTTCCCTCTTGCTGTTGTCAAGAGTCTCCCTCTTGCTGTTGTCAAGAGTCTCCCTCTTGCTGTTGGTAAGAGTTTCCTTCTTGCTGTTGGTAAGAGTCTCCCTCTTGCTGTTGTCAAGAGTCTCCCTCTTGCTGTTGTCAAGAGTCTTCCTCTTGCTGTTGGTAAGAGTCTCCCTCTTGCTGTTGTTAAGAGTCTCCCTCTTGATGTTGTCAAGAGTCTCCCTCTTGCTGTTGTCAAGAGTCTCTCTCTTGCTGTTGTCAAGAGTCTCCCTCTTGCTGTTGTTAAGAGTCTCCCTCTTGCTGTTGTCAAGAGTCTCCCTCTTTCTGTTGTCAAGAGTCTTCCTCTTGCTGTTGTTAAGAGTCTCCCTCTTGCTGTTGTTAAGAGTCTCCCTCTTGCTGTTGTCAAGAGTCTCCCTCTTGCTGTTGTTAAGAGTCTCCCTCTTGTTGTTGTTAAGAGTCTCCCTCTTGCTGCTGTTAAGAGTCTTCCTCTTTCTGTTGTCAAGAGTCTCCCTCTTGCTGTTGTCAAGAGTCTCCCTCTTGCTGTTGTCAAGAGTCTTCCTCTTGCTGTTGTCAAGAATCTTCCTCTTGCTGTTGTTAAGAGTCTCCCTCTTGCTGTTGTGAAGAGTCTCCCTCTTGCTGTTGTTAAGAGTCTCCCTCTTGCTGTTGTTAAGAGTCTCCCTCTTACTGTTGTCAAGAGTCTTCCTCTTGCTGTTGTTAAGAGTCTCCCTCTTGCTGTTGTGAAGTCTCCCTCTTGCTGTTGTCAAGAGTCTCCCTCTTGCTGTTGTCAAGAGTCTCCGTCTTGCTGTTGTCAAGAGTGTCCGTATTGCTGTTGTCAAGTGTCTCCCTCTTGCTGTTGTTAAGAGTCTCCCTCTTGCTGTTGTTAAGAGTCTCCCTCTTGCTGTTGTGAAGAGTCTCCCTCTTGTTGTTGTTAAGAGTCTCCCTCTTTCTGTTGTCAAGAGTCTCCCTCTTGCTGTTAAGAGTCTCCTTCTTGCTGTTGTCAAGAGTCTCCCTCTTGCTGTTGTTAAGAGTCTCCCTCTTTCTGTTGTCAAGAGTCTCCCTCTTGCTGTTGTCAAGAGTCTCCCTCTTGCTGTTGTTAAGAGTCTCCCTCTTGCTGTTGTCAAGAGTCTCCCTCTTTCTGTTGTCAAGAGTCTCCCTCTTGCTGTTGTCAAGAGTCTCCCTCTTGCTGTTGTTAAGAGTCTCTCTCTTGCTGTTGTTAAGAGTCTCCCTCTTGCTGTTGTCAAGAGTTTCCCTCTTGCTGTTGTCAAGAGTCTCCCTCTTGCTGTTGTTAAGAGTCTCCCTCTTGCTGTTGGTAAGAGTTTCCCTCTTGCTGTTGTTAAGAGTCTCCCTCTTGCTGTTGTCAAGAGTCTCCCTCTTGCTGTTGTCAAGAGTCTCCCTCTTGCTGTTGGTAAGAGTCTCCCTCTTGCTGTTGTTAAGAGTCTCCCTCTTGCTGTTGTCAAGTCTCCCTCGTGTTGTTGTCAAGAGTCTCCCTCTTGCTGTTGTCAAGAGTCTCCCTCTTGCTGTTGTCAAGAGTCTCCCTCTTGCTGTTGGTAAGAGTCTCCCTCTTGCTGTTGTTAAGAGTCTCCCTCTTGCTGTTGTCAAGAGTCTCCCTCTTGCTGTTGTCAAGAGTCTCCCTCTTGCTGTTGGTAAGAGTCTCCCTCTTGCTGTTGTTAAGAGTCTCCCTCTTGCTGTTGTCAAGAGTCTCCCTCTTGCTGTTGTCAAGAGTCTCCCTCTTGCTGTTGTTAAGAGTCTCCCTCTTGCTGTTGGTAAGAGTCTCCCTCTTGCTGTTGTCAAGAGTAAACGTGAAAGCTCCTCTAGTTCCTCATCACTGTGGTAAATTTGATAGCTTGCTGTTAGCACCAACAGCCTGGTTAATCAAGTAATCCTGCAGGAGACCTGGGACCAGGTCACGGGGGGCAGTGACCCCTTGAATTGAATTCTATTCGACTTTAAATAGATGTTAACTTAAGATATAAAAAAATGTTTCCTTGCATCAGTGTTATGTGTCTTCTCTGGGCGTTCAGTTGACATCTCTCTCATGCCAGCCTCTGAGTATCTTGTACGTTGTGATCGTATCTCTCCTGACTCAGTATATGCCCTCTAGTCTCTCATGCTAGCCTGTGAGTATCTTGTAAGTTGTGATCATATCTCTCTTGACTCCATATATGCACTCTAGTCTCTCATGCCAGCCTCTGAGTATCTTGTACGTTGTGATCATAGGTTCTTGACTTCCCACTTCCATTTAGGTTTAGGTATTTTAGTCCTTCCTCTTATTACAGCCTCATTATCTCCGGAACTAAGAGGAAGAGAAGTGCAGGAGGAGCCTGAGGAGGGAGAGAGTGAGAGGAAAGGTATGATAAGGAGTTGGAATACGGAAGAAGGGAAAAGGGGTAATAGAATGAGCAGGAAGAGGAGTAGGAGGATGAAGACTAAAGGAGCAAGAGCAAATAAACAACGATAAGAAGTATAGGAAGGTGTAAGAGGAGATGGAAGAGTAGGAGTGTAGGAAAGAAAGAGGAGGTGGGGAAGGAAGAGGAAGATAAAAGAACAAAAGGAGAAATTGAAGGAAGAAGCAGGAAGAGGTAAGGAAGTACCAGTAGGAGAAATAGTAGGAAGAGATGGGGGAGAAGAAGGTGATGCTGCAACAAGATGAGGAGAGGATGTAGCAGTAGTATTAAGAGGACATGAGGAAGTAGTAGAACTAATAGGAAGAGGAGGTGGGGAAGTAGAAAGAGGGGGAGGAGGAGGAGGAGGAGGAGGTGGGGATGGGCTAGCCTTCACAATTACTTGGGAGTGATGAGGTGGCAAGCTTGAGAAATCTGCCATGATCCCGCCTAAGCTACTATCATGAGGGCCTCTCGCTCTCCCTCTCTCTCCCTCCCTCCCTCTCTCTCTCCCTCTCTCCCCTCAATCACAATAATATTGAAGAAAATATCGCCATGAATTAGCGCACCCGTTTTAGGCTGCTTGTTTGTCAGACCCGGCCGTACCTCGGAGGATGGTGGGGGGGGGGGTGATGGCGGTGGTGGAGGTGGTGGTGGTAGAAGTATTGGTGGTTGTCCTGGTGATAATGATGTTAATGATAATGATGTTTTATAATTGACTACACCCATAGTATTATTATTACTATTTTATTATTATTATTATTATTATTATTATTATTATTACTATTATTATTATTACTATTTTATTATTATTAATACCATTATTATTACTATTTTATTAATAATAATAATAATAATAATATTATTATTATTATTATTATTATTATTATTATTATTATTATTATTATTATTATTATTATTATTATTATTGAGAATAGTGAACACACACACATGAAGTCTCCCGTTGCAGTTGCCTTATTATTTTCGAATAGGCGGCGTCCATTTCAGACTTCTGGAAAATAGTTACCCCAAAAATTATTTGGAAAACTTTATTGTCACACTTGGCATCTCTGTTCCCTCGGAGGTAAACATTGCCTTGCCATATTTTACCTGTGGATTTTTTTTATTTTATTATTCAGTTTTGTGAGAGCGAAATATAAATAGCAGATATTTAATGCTAATGAAACATTTCAATAACCGTCAATTAAAAAATAATAATTAAAGAAGTTTTGCGGGAAAATAATAATAACTCGTAACGGGGAAAGTTGTCAACACTTCCCGCCAAATCTTGTCAACACTTCCCGCCAAATCTTCACACCCGAGGGACCCCGAGCCTAAAGATAAATACAAACCCTGTAAATAAATGCATAACAAATTAATAAAATTAAATGAATTGTAATAAGTCAATAGATTTGTATTTAAAAAAATCTGGCACTGATGAGTTTAATTTGAACTTTGAACATTTTTGTATAGGAATTGCCACGAAGACGAAAGAGATCGCAAGAGTCTGTAGATGGGTGAAGAGGAGGAAGAGAGGCTGGGAGAGGAGGAGGTAGAGTAGAGTTGGAAGAAGAGAAAGAGGAAGATGGGAAAGAGGATGAAGAAGACTGGTAGGGCTGTGTGGGTGTAAACCAGTCCCCGGGTATCCAAGAGGCGGGAGCGGCGGGCAACCCATCATGTGAGCTTAAAAATTAAGATCAAGTGAGCCGAGGAGGCGGCGGGGAGCGGGCGGTGGGTACCAGGAAGAAGTTGATAGGCCGGCAGGGGCCCCGTGCTAATCCACACTAATCGACGGGTAAGTCAGTTCTGTGTGGCCATAACTCACAGTTACTCCGTGCGCACCTCCTGGCATCTTAATGGCTGTATGCATCTGTGTGTGTGTGTGTGTGTGTGTGTGTGTGTGTGTGTGTGTGTGTGTGTGTGTGTGTGTGTGTGTGTGTGTGTGTGTGTGTGTGTGTGTGTGTGTGTATCTGTATGTGTTTGTATGTGTGCGTGTGTATGTATGTATGTTTTGTGTGTGTGTGTGTGTGTGTTTGTGCGTGTGTATGCTTGTATGTATGTGTGTGTGTGTGTGTGTATGTTCATGTGTGTGTGTACTCACCTATTTGTAGTCACCGATATATGATTGCGGGGGTCGATACTTAGCTCCTGGCCTTCCTAGACCACCTGCCTAGACATGATGATCCTTTTCAAATCACTTGTTCTCTCTAGGCTAGAATACTGCTGTACATTAACATCTCCATTCAAAGCAGGTGAAATCGCAGATCTAGAGAGTGTACAGAGATCCTTTACTGCACGTATAAGTTCTGTCAAGCACCTTAACTACTGGGAACGCTTGGAAGCACTTGACTTGTACTCGTTGGAACGCAGGAGGGAGAGATATATCATAATCTACACTTGGAAAATCTTGGAAGGAATGGTCCCAAATCTGCACACAGAAATCACTCCCTACGAAAGTAAAAGACTGGGCAGGCGATGCAAAATGCCCCCAATAAAAAGTAGGGGCGCCATTGGTACACTAAGAGAAAACACCATAAGTGTCCGGGGCCCAAAACTGTTTAACAGCCTCCCATCAAGCATTAGGGGAATTGCCAATAAACCCCTGGCTGCCTTCAAGAGAGAGCTGGACAGATACCTAAAGTCAGTGCCGGATCAGCCGGGCTGTGGCTCGTACGTTGGACTGCGTGCGGCCAGCAGTAACAGCCTAGTTGATCAGGCCCTGATCCATCGGGAGGCCTGGTCATGGACCGGGCCGCGGGGGCGTTGATCCCCGGAATAACCTCCAGGTAACCAGGTAACCAGTTATCATATCTACTCTTGAAGCTGTCTATTGAATTCGCTTCCACCACTGACTCATCCAAGTCATTCCACTTTTCAACCACCATGAGGCTAAAGAAATACTTCCTTACATCTCTATGCCTGATCTTCATCTTAGGCTTCCGCTTTTGACCCCATGATCCTGATGCTCTTAATTCAAACAATCTGTCCCTATCAGCCTTATCAATTCCTCTTACGGTTTTGTACGTAGTAATCATGTGCCGCTTTCTCCTTCTGTCCTCTGTGATCGTCAGGTTTAGTTGTTTCAGCCTCTCCTTGTAGTACAATCTTCTCAGTTCAGGCACTAACCTGATTACAAGCCTATGGATATTTTCTAGTTTCTTTTTGCTTTCTTAACCAGATGTAGGTTCCATACTGGGGGCGAGTACTTAATGATTGGCCTAACATATGTTGTATATAAAGTTCTCAAGCATTTTTCTTTTAGCTAAAGTCCTGAATGCTGTTCTGGAGTTTGCTGATCTTGCAAATTCCGGTGACATAATGCGATTTACGTGCAAATCTGGCTATATGTTTGGTGTTATATTTACCCCCAGGTCCTTTTCACCCTGTGCAGCTTTTCACCTCCCATGTGTGTGTGTGTGTGTGTGTGTGTGTGTGTGTGTGTGTGTGTGTGTGTGTGTGTGTGTGTGTGTGTGTGTGTATGTGTGTGCATGTGTGCATTCATATGTGGTTGCTAGGGTCAAATCTTGGCTCCTGACCCCGCCTCTCAACTTGCCGCCTGTCAGATTCGCTCCCTCCTAGCCTCGTGCACCCCATCGTACATGCTGTGTATGGAGTCTGCCTTCAGCACTTCCTCACCGAGATCATTCCGCTTCCCATCCACTCTAAGACTGAAGAAATACTTACTGACATCTCTATGTCTTTAATTTCCAGGTACCCTAGTGTCTGTTTCCCACCTCTCAAACAGCCTGTCCCTGTTTATCCTCTCAGTTCCTCTTAGTATTTTGTATGCTTATATTATGCAATATATATATATATATATATATATATATATATATATATATATATATATATATATATATATATATATATATATATATATATATATATATATATATATATGGAAAGAATATAAATCTCCTCAAAATCCTACCATTATCGTTTTCCACACGACAATAAATTCTAAAAATGCTCAGGCAATCTTAATCCTCTGGTGGGCAAGTTACTCTTCAGGATAATTATCATCTTAGTTTTTGTGTAGTCGAGGCTGTGTCTGTGGCAGTCATGTGTCGGATCTGTGTCAGCTGTATGTGATGTGTCCTGCTGCTGCTGCTACTGCTTGTTGTGCTGGTCAGGCTGCTGCTGTTAGCAGTGGTGGTGCTGATGTTGCTTGTGGTTGTGTTGGTGGTGGTACTGGTGCTGCTGGTGTGGGGTGAGGGAGGGAGAATGAGGGTTACAGAGACAGGGAGGAGGGGGAACTGCATAAATATATAAAGGAACGAGTGCGTGAGTCTGGATGATCGATTTACAGAAAAGTCTTGGAGTAAAGGAGGGAAAACGTATTATCTCTCTCGTTTATATATATATATATATATATATATATATATATATATATATATATATATATATATATATATATATATATATATATATATATATATAATCATTATTACTATTCTGAGAATACTTTGTGGTCCATCAATGATGATTTTTTCTAGTATTATCATCATCATCTTTCCCAGACATCATCTCATCTTCAGGACGACAACATTAGCCTCTTTGCTCAGAATAAATCTTTATTGTATAAAAAATTTATGTCAGATTTGCGACACGCACAATGTTGGCATTGGTGCCAGGGGTGTGGCACTGACCTGTGGTGCCAGGGGTGTGACACTAACCTTTGGTGCAAGGGGTGTGGCACTGACCTTTGTTGAGAGGGGTGTGACACTGACCTTTGGTGCCTGGGATGTGACACTGACCTTTGATTGTTGTCACGGAACGAGCTTATGGTGATGAATAGGATGCGTGTAATCAGTCCATCAGCCTGGCTTTATTATTATATTAAAGCCAGGAGAGAGAGGTGCGGTAGTTGAAGGCATCTTTACAAGTGGGCGGGACCCACTAATAAATGTAAGTCATTTACAAGAGTTAAGGCGCAGGTTAGCAGTAGTATTGTAGATTTCTTCTCTTTCAGTATTATAAGACGGTGCTTTGTTGGACACGCGTTGCTGTGTCAGGAACAGGTGTTGCTGTGTCAGACAGGTGTTGCCGTGTCAGATATAGGTGTTGCCGTACTAGACACAGGTGTTACTGTGTCGGACACAGGTGTTACCGTGTCGGACACAGGTGTTACCGTGTCGGACACAGGTGTTGCCATATCTGACACAGGTGTTGCACGTGTCTTACTCATCAACCTGTCGATATTCCATATCATTAATGCTATGCTATTGTATTCTCGGGGAAGCGGTAAACCCTTAAGGGTCGTACAGATCCTGAGGAATGGTGGGGTATTCAGGTTTAATCCGAGAAAGGGAAAGGTACTTCAGATTCCTTGGATCAAGAGCCCATTACCAACTTTTGAAGAAGGTGGGGAGGTTATAAGACGTGGTTGGGTTGGGGAGGTTATCAGATGTGATTGTGTAGTGACTGGGTGGGTTGGGGAGGTTATCAGATGTGATTGTGTAGTGACTGGGTGGGTTGGGGAGGTTATCAAATGTGATTGTGTAGTGACTGGGTGGGTTGGGGAGGTTATCAAATGTGTGTAGTGACTGGGTGGGTTGGGGAGGTTATCAGATGTGATTGTGTAGTGATTGGGTGGGTTGGAAGAGGTTATCAGACGTGGTTATGTAGTGACTGGGTGGGTTGGGGAGGTTATCAGACGTGGTTGTGTAGTGACTGGGTGGGTTGTTAAGTAGTAGACTGACACGGTGAAGGTGAGCTTATTGACTAACATACCGAGGGGGTGACCTAGGGACTGATATATATTGACTGTGTGCTCACTCTGACTTCTTGACTCAGTAATTAACACAGTTGCAGCCTTTACACACACACAAGAGCATATAAAATTAACGCACACACACACACACACACACACACACACACACACACACACACACACACACACACACACACACACACACACACACACACACACACACACACACACACACACACACACACACAGGATGTTCCAGAGATGGGACACAGAAACAAGGGGTCACAATTGGAAGTTGAAAGACTCAGATGAGTCACAGGGATGTTAGGAAGTATTTCTACAGTCATAAAGTTGTCAGGAAGTGGAATAGCCTGGCGAGTGATGTAGTGGAGGCAGAATCCATACATAGCTTTAAGACGAGGTATGACAAAGCTCAGGGAGCTGGGAGAGAGAGGACCTAGTAGCGTTCAGTGAAGAGGCGGGACCAGGAGCTGAGTCTCGACCCCTGCTGCAACCACAATTAGGTGAGTACACACACACACAAACACACACACACACACACACACACACACACACACACACACACACACACACACACACACACACACACACACACACACACACACACACACACACACACACACACACACACACACACACATACAAACACACACATACACACACAAACACACAAACACACACACACACACAAACAAACACACACACACACACACACACACACACACACACACACACACACACACACACACACACACACACACACACACACACACACACACACACACACACACACACACACAGGTCTTATGGTAGAGGAAAATCAGATAAACTTACATCTGAATCAGTCCTCTTACTGGATAACACAGGTTCATCTTCCCCCTTTCCCTTCCCTCTCCTACCCCTTGTCCATCCCTAACTTCCACGCTCTCTCCCTACCCCTAATTTTCCATTGTAGCCTATCCACTCCGCCCTTTCCACATGTCAACAGCTCCTATCCATGCTTCCACCTCTCCCTTCCTCCCCATCCTGCCTTTCTCTCATCCAATAACTTCCTATTTCTTCCTTTTCCCCTCCCTCTCCATTCCAACCTCCCTTCTCATCTTCAGCCATCTTTTCACCTCCAGGTGAATAATTTCACTCTCCTGACTCATGAAATTGTAATAACACTTTTGCAGATTAACCAAGGAACGGGTGGGGGTTGAACCCATGGCAAGTGAGTCTTAAAATTCCAGGCCAGTGCGTAAACCACTGAGCCACCTGGCTACAATATGATTTCTCCATCTAGGTATATTTTATACACCATAGGGTGGTTAACATGGGCCACCACTGTGACTACAAATGCAAGTTTTTACAGATGAATCTCCCGCCAGCGTGGCAAAAATAACAATACTGCGACTGGCTGGGAATCGAACCCCCCGATATTTTAGCATGTTTAACGGGAAGCCCACCAAAATTCCGAAACGCCTTAGTCCACTCGGCTATCAGTGTTTCAGACATCAGGTGCCCAATACCACTGGACATGTCACCCCTGATGCCAGCACATATGTGCTACAATGTCGGCGGTTCAATTCCCGGTCAGTCACAGTAGTGTTACTTGCCTAAAAATCACTTGTTCGTAGATGCATTAATATATGCATTCACACGCATACACATCTATATAGAGGAAGAGGGTTTAGAATGATTGAATCCTTCAGGGTCGTACCCCCTCTACTTTACTCCCTCTCTCCCTCTCCCTCTCCTATCGCCTACTGCGTCCTTTTTTGTTTTACTCTATTGCTCCACCTACCTCTTTTCCATCCACCTCTCACCTCTTCCCTCTTTACATCTCCTTTCCCCGCCTCCCTCCTCTCTTTCCCCTTCCTCCTCTCCTTCTCCCACCTCCATCCGCACTTTTCTCCCTCTTGCCCATTCTACCCCTCCTTCCTCCTCTCCTTCCCCTCCTTCCTCCTCTTCTTCCCCTCCTTCCTCCCCTCCTGTGTCTTGCACGAAGGAGGGGAATAATTATTTGCGTGTCCGTGTTTTTATCATGCTAAAAATAACTAGATTTCTTTGATTTGTGTTTGTGTGTGTGTGTGTATTTGTGTGTTTATGTGTGTGTTTGTGTGTGTGTGTGTGTGTGTTTATGTGTGTTTGTGTGTGTGTGTTTATGCGTGTATTTGTGAGTGTATTTGTGTGTGTGTTTATGTGTGTATTTGTGTGTGTGTTTGTGTGTGTTTATGTGTATTTGTGTGTGTTTGTGTGTGTGTTTATGTGTGTATTTGTGTGTGTGTTTATGTTTATGTGTGTTTGTGTTTGTGTGTGTGTGTTTGTGTGTGTGTGTGTTTATGTGTGTATTTGTGTGTATTTGTGTGTGTGTTTATGTGTGTATTTGTGTGTGTTTGTGTGTGTGTTTATGTGTATTTGTGTGTGTGTTTGTGTGTGTGTGTTTATGTGTGTATTTGTGTGTGTGTTTATGTTTATGTGTGTTTGTGTGTGTGTGTGTTTGTGTGTGTGTGTATTTGTGTGTGTGTTTATGTGTGTATTTGTGTGTGTGTTTATGTGTGTATTTGTGTGTGTGTTTATGTGTGTATTTGTGTGTGTGTTTATGTTTATGTGTGTGTGTTTGTGTGTGTGTGTGTGTGTGTGTGTGTGTGTGTGTGTGTGTGTGTGTGTGTGTGTGTTGTGTGTGTGTGTGTGTGTTCCCTCCCTATTTCATCTTCCTTCTTGAAGAATCAGACACATGTGCAACATTTGGGTGTCATTATTTTACAGATGTTTCTCCAACAAGTGACTTTACCAACACAACACAGCCACAGAAAAACAGAAGACTGTTGTTGTCACCGACTTTTGCTGCTAAAGTCACAGGAGGGCGAAACGTCTATATAATAATAATGATGATACCCAGATGTTGCACATATCTTAATTCATCAACTTCTCTGTGTTCTGTACCGTTGATATTCTAATACTCTACTCTCCCCTTTTAAGCCCCCTTTTCTTCCCTATTTGAGCCTATTTTTAACATCTTTAAGCCCCCTTTTCTTCCCTATTTGAGCCTATTTCTAACATCTTTAAGCCCCCTTTTCTTCCCTATTTGAACCTATTTCTCCCCTCTTTACGCCCCTTTTTCTTCCCTATTTGAACCTATTTCTCCCCTCTTTAAGCCCCTTTTTCTTCCCTATTTGAGCCTATTTCTTCCGTATTTGAACCTATTTCTCCCCTCTTTAAGCCCCTTTTTCTTCCCTATTTGAGCCTATTTCTTCCCTATTTGAACCTATTTCTCACCTTTTTAAGCCCCCTTTTCTTCCCTATTTGAGCCTTTCTTCTCTGTTTGAACCTATTTCTCGTCTCTTTAAACCCATTTTTCTTCTCTATTTAAACCTATTTTCTCTGTCAACCTCTTCCATCCGTATATCAGCCTCTCCCCTCCCTATTTCAACCTCTCCCCTCCTTAAACTTCCTGTTTAATTCGTTTTTTCCCTCCCAGTTTATACCTCTTCCCTCTCCATTTCAACCTACTTTCTTCCCAATTTAAACCTTTTTTTCTTCCATATTTCAACTTGATTCCATCTTCTTTAAATATCCTCATTAACTATTCTAACTTTTTCCCTCTCTTATTTCCCTCCCTATTTCATCCTCTTCCATCCCTATTTCAACCTTTTCCCTCCTTATTTCAGAATTTGTTTCCTCCCTATTTGTGATTTTTTTCTTCACTGTTTCAACCTCTCCCCTTTTTCTATTTCAAAATTTCCCCCCCTCCCCATGTAAATCCCCCCTCTTCCCATTTCAACATTACCCCTCCCATGACAACTTTGTCCCACACAGTGCTAGGACGCCTTCCTTTCTTTTCCACATCTTTAACACTCACTAGGCTCTTGGTCCGAGGAGTTGGAGCTACCCTCCCTTTCCTCGGATCAAACCAAATTGCTTCCTATTCCCCAGGCTTTATATGTACCTCTACAGGTTTAGTGTTTTCCAATGATTATAATTTTAATTTTAAGTACTGTGGTAGCACTCTGAAATTCCCGTCAAACCCAATTAATAATAATAATAATAATAATAATAATAATAATAATAATAATAATAATAATAACAACAATATAACATCTAGTTTTAAGTTTAACTGTCAGTTGTTTCCGAAATATCTGTAAATTTAAACATATTAATATCTGAACACAGATTAAGTTGTAAATAAACAGGTGTCAGTGGACGGGAGGCGCTGGGAACCACCTGACTCACTTCAACGTCACACTGTTACCTTACAATCCCGCGGTTCGCGACCCCCCTTCCCTTCCCCCTCCATCTTTCTCTTTATTCATATTAATTTTATTTAAACTTATGCATTATATTATTATTATTATTATTATTATTATTGTTATTATTAATATTTCTATTTCTATTTTTTCATCTTTATTCATTTTATTGTTATGAGCTCGGTCGTATATATATATATATATATATATATATATATATATATATATATATATATATATATATATATATATATATATATATATATATATATATATATATATATATATATATATGTATACATATATATATGTGTATATATATATATATATATATATATATATATATATATATATATATATATATTATATATATATATATATATATATATATATATATATATATATATATATATATAATACCATTAGTTACATTTTCAAAGAACGTTTATATAATATTTGTCTCACTAAGTTAGTCAGATATCTAGGAAGATTAGAAATAACTGTATATTTACATTTCTAAATATTTATATTTATGAACACTAAGAAGTGGAATTGAACGTTGAGGAAACTCAAGCCCGGAGGTTTTTTTTACGGTGTTCTCGTTTACTCTGGTCTTCCCCAGACATCGCTCCAGCACCGTAAAATTATACTATTAAAGGAGACGCAATGAGAAAGATCTGAGATAAGGCTGACCTTTCTTTTTTTTTTCTTTTTAAGGGAGTTGGATCGATCATAGCAGGGGGGGAGGGTTGGGAGAGGCGCCTGTGGTATAGAGTCCTCAACGACGCTAAGCAAAGTGATCGGAAACGGTTATGGAGACAAGAGAACATCGAGCACTTGTAGGTTAGCGCCGCGAGTCTAGAGATCATTGTTCTCTTTAAATTTTCTTGAAGTTGGAACCTTTTATTTTAGGTAAATCCCTATATAAATTTCCTCTTAAACAAATATTTTAATTCTTAGATGATATACTACTACTTTTAAGAATACTGGATGAAAGTAAGAGAACGTCGGAAAGCGTCGGCTGTCGGACACAAGAGGGTTGGCGCCTGTACAATCCCGCCAAAATAGCCCTGTAATCTTTCGACAGTCGGCAGTCAAGATATTCTTTCATTTTTAAACCGTTTAAGATGGCAATTTCCCAGAGAGATTCCCTCCGCAGCTTGAAGATGCTTGGGGAGCAGCTCACTCCAGACGACCCGGGTCGGGGGACCACCCCAGCCACTCAACACCGGCTCGTTAGATAATGAAGTAACACGCAGTCACCTTCTCTTTATAACTGTGTTCGTCTTGTGCTCCTCTTCCTCCCTACCTCCTTCCCTCCCTCTCTGGTCATACTGCCACTCACACTCGGGGGCTCCACAGTCAAAAGAAACTCACCCAGGGCTCCTTTCCTCCAGCAAAAAGCGATGGAAGGCAGCGAAGAAATACGACAAGCGGGAATGGCTCTCAGTATCCCGGCAAATGAGCCAGCCAGTCCCCGGATTACGTTTTAAATATGCCTAAAGACAACTACTCCACCCGGAATTAATGAGTCGGATTTTTGGAAGGGTCAGAGAGGCTGGTATATCATCCCCCTCCCCCCGTAACCCCTCCCCTCCGGCCACCCCCAGCGACAAAGAGGACAGAAGCCGTATACTGGATGTTAAAAACACCCCTCCCCCTCCCTCCCTCCCTCTCTTCCTCCTGCTTGAGGGGGGAGGGAGAGGGAAGGGGGTTGACTCTCTTCCCCGCACTCAAATTAATGCCTTTTTGATTATTGCCAAAGCCATCAAGATTCGAGTTCATTCAAGGCGGTTTATGTCCTCTGGTGGAATTCTTTGTTGTTGCTTCACCTCCTGTTGTTGCTTCACCTCCTCCTGTTGTTGCTTCACCTCCTGTTTTTGCTTCTCCTCTTGTTGCTTCACCTCCTGAATGTGTTGTTGCTTCACCCCCTGTTGCTACTTCACCTGTTGTTGTTGCTTCACCCCCTGTTGCTACTTCACCTGTTGTTGTTGCTTCACCCCCTGTTGCTACTTCACCTGTTGTTGTTGCTTCACCCCCTGTTGCTACTTCACCTGTTGTTGTTGCTTCGCCTCCTGGTGTTGCTTCACCTCCTGTTGTTACTTCACCTCCTGTTGTTTCACCTTGTGCTTTTGTTGCTTCACCTTCTGTTGTTTCACCTTGTGCTTTTGTTGCTTCACCTTCTGTTGTTCACCTTCTGTTGGTGTTATTTCACTTCCTGTTGTTGCTCCTTCACTTTCTGTTGTTGTTACTTCCTCTCTTGTTGTTGCTTCACCTTCTGTTGTTATTGTTCCTTCACCCTCTGTTGTTACTTAACCTCCTGTTGTTGTTGCTTCATCTGTTTTTTTGTTGCTTCACTTTCTGTTGCTGTTACTTCACCTCCTGTTGTTTGTTATAGTTGTTGCTGTTTCACCTGCTGTCTTATTGCTTCATCTCCTGTTGTCTTTGTTGCTGCTGCTTCATCACTCGTTGTTCGTTGTTGTTGTTGCATTACCTGTTATTATTGTTTGTTGCTGTTGCTACATCTGTCGTTGTTCCACCTCCCGTTACTCTTGTTATTGTTGTTTTTGCTTCGCCTTCTACTGTTGATGTTTTGGTTGTGTGTAGGGGTGCTGCTGCTGTTTGTTGTGCTTTTGTTGGTTGTAGTGTTGTTGTTGGTTGTAATGTTGGTGGTGCTCTTACTGTCGTAAGATAGATATAGATAGGTAGGTAGATATAAGTGTAGAGTACGTGAATATTTCAGAGGTAGTCAGTAATCAGGTGTGGAATGGGTGAGTGTTGCAGAGGTGGGCTACAGGAGGGCACAGAGGCTACACATCTTCAATATTGAGAGTGTGCTTTTAACTGCGTCCTGGAAAATCCTTTATGACAAAAGATCATCCGACTGTGAGCTCTGGCCTCCAGTGGCGAAGGTGTGAGCTTTAGTCCAGCCAGTTGGTAATCACCAGTACCCGGGTTATCAGTACCTGGGTCACTACCAGTACTCGCTTGTACCTGGTTCACCACTAGTAACTGAGTCATCACCCCTCATCAACCAGAGTACAGCAGGAGTGGACTGACTCAACACGTATTGACACGTTGATGAATAAGACACATGTGCAACACCTGGGTATATTTATCCTATAGACGGTTAGCCAACCATTAGCGTTACTAATTCAATGCAGAGGTTATTTGAAGGTGCTGAAACTGGAGAAAGTATAAGACTAGGTAATCAGCCCCTCAGCCATTACTGTGGTCTGGTTGAATCTGAAACAGAAGGAAGATAGTCACTTACATAGTCGTCAGATGGGGTGCAGCAGTTGAAGGCATCATCACCGTGGGCGGGGCCCGCTGGTGGAAGCAGGTCATGCCTAAGAGTTGAACCACAAGTTAGCAAGCAGAATGAAGAAGATCCTCTGTACCGAGATTCATCGTCGTCATCAATTTGTTGATAATGTACATCATTAATGCTGTTATATTTGCTTGACACTGCATCACCATTCAGAGGATATCTTCTTCATCCTACTTGCTAACTCGAGACACAGCTCTTTGTGCATCACCTACTTCCACTATTCATTATTAATAGAGGAAAGAGAATAGGTTATAATCATAACCATAATTTTCATAGGGTTGGACCGGTACGCCGGCGGAAGGCCTCGGTCAGATAACCAAAAGCTCTAGCTGCGGATCGTCATGTGACAGACCCACGTCAGGAAATTTTCTGTTTCCTGACAAACATTATACAATACAACACCTACTTCCACTAGTGGATCCCGCCCATAGTGACGAAGCCTTCAACTGCTGCACCTCATCTGACTCCTGCGCAAGCATCCATCTTCCTGCTTCAGATTCATCAAGATTATAACGGTGTTGTTGAACAGCTTCGCCTGTGCTGAGGGACCGATTACCTCTTCAGTTTTCCTCCAGTTTCGACGCCTTCAAATAATCTCTTTGAGGTACTGACAGAGCCACTGGTGGGCGAAACGTCTTCATAATAAAGATACCCAGGTGTTGCATTTGTGTCTTTTTCATCAAGTTGTCGGTACTGTATATCATTAATGCCATGATATAGGAGTGGACTGACTGGAGAATAAGAAGATTAAAACATAAGAGAGCAACAACTACAAGGAGAAGAAAGATGTGAACTGTGAAGATACCCAGGGTAAAAAGAGAGGGAGAGAGGGTGGGGAGAGAGATAGGGAGGGAGGGGTGGGGAGAGATGTTGGTAGAGTGGGAGGGGTGGGGAGAGAGGTAGGGAGGGTAATAGGGACGGGGTAGGGTGGGAGGGAAGGAGGGAGATAGGGACGGGATAGGGAGGGAGAACAAGCATTATTGTGCTCTATGCTCCTACGTCTATTAACTGTATTAACTCCTATCTTCTCTCTTTAATCTAATTATGTTCGCAAGGCGATTTTCCAGACAGTGAAGGGGATGGATGGAGGGAGGGTGAGAGAGAGGGAGGGGGAGAGAGAGGGAGGGGTGAGAGAGGGAGGGGGTGAGAGAGGGAGGGGGTTACAAGAGAGAAACAAGAAGAGCGGGGGGATACTAGATAGATAAGGTAAAGGGAGAGAAGAAAGTAGGGAGGTGATAGAAAGAATAGATTAGAGTTGCATGTATGTAAGGTGTGTATGTGAATAACTAAAGTGTAATAACACTTGCCAGTTCTCAGTAATCATCTTCTGAAGATGATCCCAGAAGTGGGTCGAAATATACTGATCAGTTTATCTCTTGAGTATATATGTATATTGGTTTCTGACCAATTAATCTCTGGTTACATACTGGCGAGGAGGGACATACCTGTGCTGGACCTCCGTGATGTGCTTGATGGTGGTGTGTGAGTGATGTCTTGTTTATACTCTCTCTCTCTCTCTCTCTCTCTCTCTCTCTCTCTCTCTCTCTCTCTCTCTCTCTCTCTCTCTCTCTCCTCTCTCCTCTCTCTCTCTCTCTCTCTCTCTCTCTCTCTCTCTCTCTCTCTCTCCCACTCCCTCATTTGGCCATATCCTGCTAATGTGTCTCGCAACTTGTGCGTGCTGATAAATAAGTTCGGAGAGACTCCTTGGGCCGCGATTAGTGATGCTGGTGAGAGCTTTTATAAGAGGATCTGATGCTCCAAACAACGTCTGTGAATAAGTATACCAGGCTCCCACGAAGTGTAACTCAGCGGGAGGTGGAGGGAGGGGCGGGGGAGATGGAGGGAAGGGGAAAAGGCGGAGAATGGAGACAAGAAGGGATAATAGAGGGAAGGAAGGAGAGGGATGGAGGAAAGTCTCCTGAGATCAGTGAAGGCATCCTATTGGGTCCTCTCCCTTACATGTTGAAGACACGTCACTGAAGCCGAGGCTGTGATTGGCTCAGACAACAAGCAGAGAGGAGTTCTTATGTTGGATGTCATTTCAGTGTGTATATATATATTATATATATATATATATATATATATATATATATATATATATATATATATATATATATATATATATATATATATATATATATATATATATATATGTATATATATATATATATAAATATATATATATATATATATATATATATATATATATATATATATATATATATATATATATATATATATATATATATATATATATATATATATATATATGTCGTGCCGAATATGTAAAACTGGTCAATTAGCAAGAACTCAATTAAAATTAAGTCCTTTCTAAAATTTTCTCTTATACGTTTAAAGATATATTTTTTTCATTAATGTTAATGTAAAAAATTTTAATTTTGCACCAAAAGAATCTTAGAAAACTTACCTAACCTTATTATAACAAAAGCAATTTATTTTAGCCTAACCCAACTAAATATATTTTAAATACGTTTACAATAATTTAGTACTAAACAAACACAATCAAATATATTTTTTTCGTTAGGTTCAGAATGATTTTGGCGAAATTATTGCATACACAAATTTTCACTTGTCCTATATGGCAAGATGAGCGTTGCTATTTAAGCCAAGACCGCAAGTTCTGCCTATTCGGCACGACATATATTTATATATATATATATATATATATATATATATATATATATATATATATATATATATATATATATATATATATATATATATATATATATATATATATATATATATATATATATATATATATATATATATATATATATATATATATATATATATATATGCAAATATCGCAAACCAAGCGATACAGGATGCAAAATAACCACGAGGGGAGTAGAATGATAGCTCTAGGTCTTTCGTGTTGCAGTCAACACATCAGGAGCTTGCAAAATTGCAGAAAAGAGGAGGATGTCCATGCAAGAACGTTCCAAGAGGACCGTCTTCATTGAAGACAAGTGCAACGGAGAGAGATTCTCTGAGATATTAAGTGAATGTTTACGAAATTTTGAGATAAGTGGGAAAATATAAGTTTTACTAGACCTCGATGTCAGAGTGGGAGTCGCTGTTGTTCTGAAGGTTAGTGTAGCAAAGGTTAATTATAGTGGAGGAGCTTTAATTGAAGTGCGCCTAGACTGGAGGTTTAGTGTTATAAGTCGCAGTGGTAGGGATCGTTGACAACGGTGAATCTTTGATTGAACTGCTCTTATGAAGTTTTTAGTAGTAGGCGCTACATGTTAGTGATTAGGAGGCTGGAGAAGAGGTATTACCTGGAGTTTACCTGGAGAGGGTTTTGGGGGTCAAACCCCCCCGCAGCCAGGTCTGAGACCAGGCCTCATGGTGGATCGGATCAACCAGGCTGTTACTGCTGGCCGCACGCAAGATGACGTACGAACCACAGCCCGGTTGGTCAGGTACTGACTTTAGCTATAGTGTGGATCTAGGAATGTCGTCATGCAGATATACAACAGAGGTTTGTGGCTAAACAAGGGTGGGTACAAGAGGGAAATGGAATGAAAGATGGAATGATGAATTGAAAAAAGTGGCATGAGAGAAAATTTTATATATTAAATGATTTTGCAATGTAAAAATGGATATACGAAAATGTGAGTTTATAGAGAGTAAAATGAGGCTAAAGGAATAGCAAAGCAAAGCAAAAGAAAGTATGGGTGAGGCATTATCAATAAATTTTGCCGAGAATAAGCAAGAGTCTTGGAAAGAGGGTAAATGAGGTAAGGAAACATGGGTAAATGAGGTAAGGAAACATGGGTAAATGAGGTAAGGAAACATGGGGAGCAAATGGACTGACTTGTCAGTTAAGAGTGAAGTGGTTAGATGCTGTGTAGGATGTTAGAGGTGTTAGGAGAGAGTCTTCAGAGATATTAAATGTTGATGATGAAATGGAAGCAGTGTTGATAAATGGTACAGGGAGGAATGGAATATGTTAGGACGGAGGAACTGTTTTTGGGTATGAAGCAAGAGTTTGGCCAGAGGTACCAGTGAATACGAATAATACAGAGAGAGACATAAGATCTATCAAGCAAAACAACCAAGGGGGGGGGAGTTGAATGATACCTCTAGGCCTTGCGTGTGGCAGTCAACACATCAGGAGCTTGCAATGTTGCAGAAAAGAGGAGGATGTCCAAGCAAATACGAGCACAGGGAGCACCAGGAAAGGCGCTCGTGTTGATTGCAACACGAAAGGCCTAGAGCCATCATTCAACTCCCCCCTTCCCTCGTGGTTGTTGTACATTTTGTAGATGAATGGTTCAGAGAACCGACATGTTGATAAATTAGACACATGTGCAACACTTGGGTATCTTTATTGAGGAAACGTTTCGCCACACAGTGGCTTCATCAGTCCATACGTAGGAGAAACTTGCAATGTTGTTGTACATCTTGTATCGCTTGTTCGCGATTCTTGCATAAGATCTATGATTAAGCTTTCCCTAGAAGATAAGTGTGTGTCTATGTATCCTCCGTGAAGGACACTGGTAGAGTGGGAGAGGTGGAAACATGATGAAAGGGAGAACAGTCCAGCTAGATGAGATGAAGGAGGAAGTGGGGATATTTGCATAAAGGTTGGTACATTGTTTAACAAGGGTCATAGCTGTGATGGTGAGCAGGAGCAGTGTACAGGTGCTCCTCGCTTGCCTGAGCAAGGCAGCTGTCTGACAAAATGCAAAATACTGTAGAACTCACAGTTGTAAAATGCACGTTGAGAATTGTGCCGAGATTTACTCTCCACAATTCTGAACACCAGAATTGTGGCATTGATATCAAAGTGATTTTTTTGATCTAGTTGTGATTTTTATATATATATTTCCTCATGTGCCCGTTCTTCTCTCTCTCTCTCTCTCTCTCTCTCTCTCTCTCTCTCTCTCTCTCTCTCTCTCTCTCTCTCTCTCTCTCTCTCTCTCTCTCTCTCTCTCATTTTTCCTCACTGCCATATCCCAATTCCTACTCCTTATCCCCATCTCTCTCCTCCCCATTCCTCCTCTCTATCCTTCCTACCTGCAATCTACCTGGACTTTATTTCTGGGGGTCACCGCCCCGTTAATCCGGTCCCAGACCAGGCCTTCCTGTTGTGAGCCTGATCGTCAGGCTGTTGTTGCCAGCCTGTTGTACACACCACAGCCGGGCTGATCAGGAACTGATTTGAACTTACGAAGTTCCCTGTTTGAAGACGGCCCTCTTCTTTCTCCCCCTTTTCGATTTCTTCCCCTTCCTCTTTCTCTTTCCCACCGCCCCTCCTCCTCCCTATCCCTCCTTCCTAACCCCCCTCCTTATCCCCGAGACAGCAGGCCGACGCTCACAAGGACAGCCCCCTATTCTTCTTACTCACATTATGATTATTATGGCCAATCCCTCCCTAATCTCGGCACCACGACCGACCAGACATCTTCCCCACCATCCCTCACCCCCTCACCTCAGTCCCTCCCCCCTCCTCAATTAAACGCACGAGTTTGGTAAGGATGAATGACGGAGCACCCCCATTCCTGTCTGTCTCTCTCCCTCTCTCTCTCACTCTCACTCACTCTCACTCTGTGATGTAGTCCAGCTGGGCTTGTGAGGTCTCTGGGGAGACCTAATTTAACCAATTATATGGTCACACCTTGCCTTGGCAAACGTCTGTAGCCACGCCCACGTCTGAGGTCTTTTGTTCTTGACGCCTCAGACCTAGGCGTCAGGTCGTACACGTGGTTGTGGAGGGTGCTTGGACCACCATAAAAGCCCAAGGAAGAGCATGATCATGAGATTCGAGCGGAGCTACTGCTGGGGTGCAGAGCTCCTGAGCAGAAGATTCGGGCAGAGCTCTGGCCTGGGTGCAGAGCTCTGAGCAGAGACATTTCGAGAGGAGCTGCTGCTGGGGTGCAGGGCTCGGGAGAAGGCTGCTGAAGTCTCTGGAGGAGACTGTTGGAGGCATTGGGCAGAGTACTGGCTTGGCGCCGTACTCGTGCTGTGTAGGTCTTGGGACCTGTGGCTTAGTTCCTGTAGTGAACTGTCCTCTGTGCTATATTGTAAGTTATATTCATTTTCGTCAAGTTGATTGTATTTCCCTGTCTCACTGCTTATGTGTACCACCCCATTTATCTAAACCCATGATGTACTCCTGTTCCCAAATATATTATTGTACAAGGACTTAATAATAAACTGTGTTTGAGTAGAATAGTAATATTCACTGTCCCCGTCATTTATTCTTATTTCCATTTATTTATGTTTAGTTAAAGTAGTGAGGGTGAGTGGTGGAGTGTGGTGGGTAGAGTATGAGAGGTGAAGGTGTAGTCACCAGTGACCTCACATTACCTACCTCCGCACTCATCCCTCCTACTGCCTCGCCTGTCCCCTACCTACTAACTCCCTCCTCTTACCCCCATATTCCCCCAATCATTACCCCCCTACATGACATGGTGTCTAAGCGGTGGTGGTTCTTATTATTTTTATAGTAGGAACCAGTCCCATGTGCCTTATTTTTGACTGCTCGGTTATACTTGTTATGCTACCATTTGCTACCACATTTTTTTTCTTGTGTGTGTAAAGTTAAAGTGAATATCAGTGTGATATTATAATCCTAGTGACCTTAACTGACCTTTTCTTGACAGTGGGTCTGAATAATTGCTTGGTTGTATTATTATATTTGGTGGAGTTGGTTGTTGGTTTGAGATAAATGGTGGAGAATATCAGTGTTTGGGTGAGACTTTTGGGGGAAGCAATTACTGGCCGAAATTGAATATTTACAGAGGAATGAGAAGCCACCCAGCCCACCTTGGAAGACTCACCCACAACTGTCACCCATTGAAGAGTTGCCTATGATTGCTGTCCACCTGATGTGCCCAGTCACCCAGCTGATATGCCCAGTCACCCAGCTGATGTGCCCCAGTCACCCAGCTGATGTGCCCCAGTAGATGTATTGCTGCCCTGGTCTGTCATCCAGTGTAGTGGGTGTCTGTCGGCGTCACCCAGCCTCTGTGACCATCACCCACGGACCGCCAGTTACCTGCAGTTGCCAGGGATGGGTGACCGCACTTGCTGTTGATGACCTGAAGTGACCTCACCTCACCTCGAGCAACTGACCATAGCCTGCTATTGCTGATGTCGGCTGCTGTGATGCTGTCTGCTATGCTGTGGCCGTGCTGTGATGCTGTCTGTTATGCTGTGGCCGTGCTGTGATGCTGTCTGCTATGCTGTGGCAGTGCTGTGATGCTGTCTGCTATGCTGTGGCCGTGCTGTGATGCTGTCTGCTATGCTGTGGCCGTGCTGTGATGCTGTCTGCTATGCTGGGACCGTGCCGGGATGCTGAGATGTTGGGACCGTGCTGTGATGCAGTAGCCGTGCTGGGATGCTGCGATGCTGCCTAGCTCAGTAGGAGATGGCGGTGATGCTGCAGTGGTGTATGAAGGATTCTGGCTGGTGTGCCAGGATAAGAGAGTCTATGATGGAGCTGCCATCCTCGGAGATGTGGAAGGACGCGAGCTGCGGAGATGGACTCCAGCTGCTGGGACCAGCCTGGTATCAAGGGTGGTATGGAGGTGTATCTTGCCTTGCTGGTCGACCTGTACGACCGGTATGCGGGGATGTCCTGCCAGCCATGAGAGACAATTGAGAGTGTGAGATGTCCCGAGCCTACTTTGACTTGCCAGAAGTGTTAGTGTTACCTGTGTGAAATAAGGTGACCTTGAATACGGTCCAGTGATTATGGCCGCCTTGTTTTATGAGGCCAGTGAATCCTAGTAGTGGCATAGGATAATGGAGGGTCTTAGCTGCGATGCCTGCCCTGTCTCGATTTTCAGATGTTGTAGTGTGCATATGAAGTGTGCCGAAAATGCGACCTTGGTGGTCGTGAAGTGGTCCAGTTGCAGTTACTTGAAAGAATGCAACCCGTTGGAGCAGTTTTCCACGCCATAGAAGCCTAGAGAGGTTTGGCCCAATGGTTAACGTGCGAGGGTGACTAGCATTGGCTAGTGCATTTCTAGTAGAAGTAGGGAAGGCACTGGAGCCCGATATTTAGGTTTAAGGAGAAATGACGGGTAAGGAGGCTTTGCACCAGAGAGCGACTATTATGCTGGCCAACTGCCAGGCGTACTGATTATGCTGCCTTGTGGTAGATGAGAAGGTTGAGGAAAATATATGTAGTTGAATAATTTTGTATTATGTATAATTTTATCTTTGTATTGTAATAGATTTAAGGGATTAGGATTAAAATAGTCTAATAACTAGGACAAATTGTCCTAGTTCTCAGATATTTTAAACTGGGGGAGAAAGGGGGATGTGATGTAGTCCAGCTGGGCTTGTGAGGTCTCTGGGGAGACCTAATTTAACCAATTATATGGTCACACCTTGCCTTGGCAAAACGTCTGTAGCCACGCCCACGTCTGAGGTCTTTTGTTCTTGACGCCTCAGACCTAGGCGTCAGGTCGTACACGTGGTTGTGGAGGGTGCTTGGACCACCATAAAAGCCCAAGGAAGAGCATGATCATGAGATTCGAGCGGAGCTACTGCTGGGGTGCAGAGCTCCTGAGCAGAAGATTCGGGCAGAGCTCTGGCCTGGGTGCAGAGCTCTGAGCAGAGACATTTCGAGAGGAGCTGCTGCTGGGGTGCAGGGCTCGGGAGAAGGCTGCTGAAGTCTCTGGAGGAGACTGTTGGAGGCATTGGGCAGAGTACTGGCTTGGCGCCGTACTCGTGCTGTGTAGGTCTTGGGACCTGTGGCTTAGTTCCTGTAGTGAACTGTCCTCTGTGCTATATTGTAAGTTATATTCATTTTCGTCAAGTTGATTGTATTTCCCTGTCTCACTGCTTATTTATGTGTACCACCCCATTTATCTGAACCCCAAAGATGTACTCCTGTTCCCAAATATATTATTGTACAAGGACTTAATAATAAACTGTGTTTGAGTAGAATAGTAATATTCACTGTCCCCGTTATTTTCCCCATTTATTTATGTTTAGTTAAAGTAGTGAGAGGGTGAGTAGTGTAGTGTGGTGGGTAGAGTAATGAGAGGTGAAGGTGTAGTCACCAGTGACCTCACATTACCTACCTACCTCTGCATACCTCACTCCTACCACCTCGCCTGTCCCCTACCTACTGACTCCCTCCGCTTACCCCCCAGTATTCCCCTAATCATCCCCCCCCCTTTTACCCCCATATTTCCCCAATCATTACCCCCCCCTACATGACAATGGGAGAAGGGGTAAAAAGCATAAAGGGTACATAGAGGGGGGTCATCCGACCCTCTTTCTGTAAGATCTTGATCAACTTTTAATCGACCCTCTTTTTGTAGGTAATTGAGTTTGAAACCCTGATTTATGGGCTATGATGTAGATTACGGTGGGTTGCGGCCACCTCGATAATCCAGGGTCATATCCCCGTGATTGCCGGCTTTAATTGAGATGCATCACAGTAAACGTGGTCTTAATCTCACTGGATATTATGTATGTATGTATATATATATATATATATATATATATATATATATATATATATATATATATATATATATATATGTATATATATATACATGTATATATATACATGTATATGCAAAACAACCACGGGGGGAGTTGAATGATAGCTCTAGGTATCTAGATATTAAATAGATGACTTGAACATGTCGTCATAAGCCCTATTAGTAAGTGTTCTAACACTGTTTACTAAATTCTGTTAGTAAGTGTTCTAACACTGTTTACTAAATTCTGTTAGTAAGTGTTCTAACACTGTTTACTAAATTCTGTTAGTAAGTGTTCTAACACTGTTTACTAAATTCTGTTAGTAAGTGTTCTAACACTGTTTACTAAATTCTGTTAGTAAGTGTTCTAACACTGTTTACTAAATTCTGTTAGTAAGTGTTCTAACACTGTTTACTAAATTCTGTTAGTAAGTGTTCTAACACTGTTTACTAAATTCTGTTAGTAAGTGTTCTAACACTACTAAATTCTGTTAGTAAGTGTTCTAACACTGTTTACTAATCCCTATAAATTTTTAACACGATGCAATTTTACATAAACCTAAATGTTAGTTTTCTCTATACTCCAGTTGTAAAATTTATAATTATTGTAATAAAAGTATCTCTCCACAGCGTTGTATACAGTAGATACAGTAGTCATGTTATTATACAAGCTTCCTGCAGGTATACAGTAGATACAGTAGTCATGTTATTATACAAGCTTCCTGCAGGTATACAGTAGATACAGTAGTCATGTTATTCTGCAGGCTTCCTAAATAAAATACTAAGCACGGCGTAGAGCAGCGGTAGTGCGTTCGGCCTACAACCGAAAATACGGGGGTCGAACCCTGGGCGAGACGGCGCTCATGAGCAAGTAATCTGACACCTGCCGTTCACGCTAACCTATCAGCAAATAGTTTATGAAGTGTTGTGGGTGGTGTTCCAAGGGAAGAAACAAGGAAATAAGCCACACTGATTGGCTTTCTTGAGTTATTAATCCCCGGTATTACTGCCCCGAATGAATTCTTGCTATCCTGTGTTCACTTGAGCATCATTTGATATATGCAAACTTTGTATAAGTTTGTGCTCAAAGGGTCAATAAAATTTCTTAGCTCTTGAAGGGCTGTGTGATGGTAGCTGTGGAGCCGTTTTCTATGAGCCATTATCTCCCTCAGCTTAAACTATTTTGTTTCTAGGTCCCTCTACTATTAACCTTCCATCCTCCCCATCTACCATACAACCTCTCTGTCAACCCTCCTTCCTCCTCTCTCAACACCACACTCGTATATCGGGGGAACGATTTTTTTTTTGTTTTTGCCACTAGAATCTTTCACGGGTGTTCATGACAAAGTTCTAATTATCTTTGTCTTGTTAAACAACAAGATTACCGATCTTTGTTAGATGGTAAGAAATTTGTGTTGTACCATGATAGATTGTGTTGTACTGTGCTGACTTGTGTTGTACTGTGTTGACTTGTGTTGTACTATGATGACTTGTGTTGTACTATGATAACTTGTGTTGTACTATGATAACTTGTGTTGTACTATGATAACTTGTGTTGTACTGTGCTGACTTGTGTTGTACTATGATAACTTGTGTTGTACTATGATAACTTGTGTTGTACTATGATAACTTGTGTTGTACTATGATAACTTGTGTTGTACTGTGCTGACTTGTGTTGTACTATGATAACTTGTGTTGTACTATGATAACTTGTGTTGTACTATGATAACTTGTGTTGTACTATGATAACTTGTGTTGTACTATGATAACTTGTGTTGTACTATGATAACTTGTGTTGTACTATGATAACTTGTGTTGTACTATGATAACTTGTGTTGTACTATGATAACTTGTGTTGTACCATGATAACTTGTGTTGTACTGTGCTGACTTGTGTTGTACTATGATAACTTGTGTTGTACTATGATAACTTGTGTTGTACTATGATAACTTGTGTTGTACTGTGCTGACTTGTGTTGTACTATGATAACTTGTGTTGTACTATGATAACTTGTGTTGTACTGTGCTGACTTGTGTTGTACTATGATAACTTGTGTTGTACTATGATAACTTGTGTTGTACTATGATAACTTGTGTTGTACTATGATAACTTGTGTTGTACCATGATAACTTGTGTTGTACTATGATAACTTGTGTTGTACCATGATAACTTGTGTTGTACTATGATAACTTGTGTTGTACTATGATAACTTGTGTTGTACTATGATAACTTGTGTTGTACCATGATAACTTGTGTTGTACTATGATAACTTGTGTTGTACTATGATAACTTGTGTTGTACTATGATAACTTGTGTTGTACTATGATAACTTGTGTTGTACTATGATAACTTGTGTTGTACTATGATAACTTGTGTTGTACTGTGCTGACTTGTGTTGTACTATGATAACTTGTGTTGTACTATGATAACTTGTGTTGTACTGTGCTGACTTGTGTTGTACTATGATAACTTGTGTTGTACTATGATAACTTGTGTTGTACTATGATAACTTGTGTTGTACTATGATAACTTGTGTTGTACTGTGCTGACTTGTGTTGTACTATGATAACTTGTGTTGTACTATGATAACTTGTGTTGTACTATGATAACTTGTGTTGTACCATGATAACTTGTGTTGTACTATGATAACTTGTGTTGTACCATGATAACTTGTGTTGTACCATGATAACTTGTGTTGTACTATGATAACTTGTGTTGTACCATGATAACTTGTGTTGTACCATAATAACTTGTGTTGTACCATGATAACTTGTGTTGTACTATGATAACTTGTGTTGTACTATGATAACTTGTGTTGTACTATGATAACTTGTGTTGTACTATGATAACTTGTGTTGTACCATGATAACTTGTGTTGTACTATGATAACTTGTGTTGTACTATGATAACTTGTGTTGTACCATGATAACTTGTGTTGTACTATGATAACTTGTGTTGTACTGTGCTGACTTGTGTTGTACTATGATAACTTGTGTTGTACTATGATAACTTGTGTTGTACTGTGCTGACTTGTGTTGTACTATGATAACTTGTGTTGTACTATGATAACTTGTGTTGTACTATGATAACTTGTGTTGTACTATGATAACTTGTGTTGTACTATGATAACTTGTGTTGTACTATGATAACTTGTGTTGTACTATGATAACTTGTGTTGTACTATGATAACTTGTGTTGCACTATGATAACTTGTGTTGTACTATGATAACTTGTGTTGTACTATGATAACTTGTGTTGTACTGTGCTGACTTGTGTTGTACTATGATAACTTGTGTTGTACTATGATAACTTGTGTTATACTATCATAACTTGTGTTGTACCATGATAACTTGTGTTGTACTATGATAACTTGTGTTGTACCATGATAACTTGTGTTGTACCATGATAACTTGTGTTGTACTATGATAACTTGTGTTGTACTATCATAACTTGTGTTGTACCATGATAACTTGTGTTGTACTATGATAACTTGTGTTGTACCATGATAACTTGTGTTGTACCATGATAACCTGTGTTGTACTATGATAACTTGTGTTGTACCATGATAACTTGTGTTGTACTATGATAACTTGTGTTGTACTATGATAAATTCTGTTGTACTGTAATAACTTGTGTAGTACTATGATAACTTGTGTTGTACTATGATAACTTGTGTTGTACCATGATAACTTGTGTTGTACTATGATAACTTGTGTTGTACCATGATAAATTGTGTTGTAGTATGATGACTTGTGTTATACCATGATAACTTGTGTTGTACCATGATGACTTGTACCATGATAACTTGTGTTGAACCATGATGACTTGTACCATGATAACTTGTGTTGTACTATGACGACTTGTACCATGATAACTTGTACCATGATGACTTGTACTATGATAACTTGTGTTGCACCCTAATGGCTTGTGTTGTACCATGATGACTTGTTTTGTACTATGCTAACTTGTGTGTACCATAATAACTTGTGTTATGCCATGATGACTTGTACCATGATGACTTGTGTTGTGCTGTGATGACTGACTTGTACCATGATACCTTGTGTTGTTGTACTGTGATAACTTGTACCATGATGACTTGTGTTGTACCATGATAACTTGAGTTGTATCATGATAACTTGTGTTGCACCATGATGACGTGTTGTACCATGATAACTTGTACCATGATGTGTTTTACCATGACAACTTGTGTTGTACCATGGTAACTTGTGTTGTACCATAACTTGTGCTGCGCTATGATGACGTGTTGTACCAGGATAACTTGTGTTGTAACATGATGTGTTTTACCATGATTACTTTTGTTGTACCATGACAACTTGTGTTGTACCAAGATGTGTTGCACCATGATAACTTATGTTGTACCATGATGACGTGTTTTACCATGATGACTTGTGTTGTACCATGATAACTTATGTTGTACCATGATGACGTGTTTTACCATGATGACTTGTGTTGCACCATGATAACTTATGTTGTACCATGATGACGTGTTTTACCATGATGACTTGTGTTGCACCATGATAACTTATGTTGTACCATGATGACGTGTTGTACCATGATAACTTATGCTGTACCATGATGACGTGTTGTACCATGATAACTTGTGTTGTACCATGCCAACTTGTGTTGTACCATGATAACTTATGTTGTACCATGATGACGTGTTGTACCATGATAACTTATGCTGTACCATGATGACGTGTTGTACCATGATAACTTGTGTTGTACCATGATAACTTGTGTTGTACTATGATAACTTGTGTTGTACTATGATAACTTGTATTGTACCATAATAACTTGTGTTGTACCATGATAACTTGTGTTGCACTATGATAACTTGTGTTGCACTATGATAACTTGTGTTGTACTATGATAACTTGTGTTGTACTATGATAACTTGTGTTGTACCATGATAACTTGTGTTGTACCATGATAACTTGTGTTGTACCATGATAACTTGTGTTGTACCTTAATAACTTGTGTTGTACCATGATAACTTGTGTTGTACCATGATAACTTGTGTTGCACTATGATAACTTGTGTTGTACCATGATAACTTGTGTTGCACTATGATAACTTGTGTTGTACTATGATAACTTGTGTTGTACCATGATAACTTGTGTTGTACCATGATAACTTGTGTTGCACTATGATAACTTGTGTTGCACTATGATAACTTGTGTTGTACTATGATAACTTGTGTTGTACCATGATAACTTGTGTTGTACTATGATAACTTGTGTTGTACCATGATAACTTGTGTTGTACCATGATAACTTGTGTTGTACTATGATAACTTGTGTTGTACCATGATAACTTGTGTTGTACTATGATAACTTGTGTTGTACTATGATAACTTGTGTTGCACTATGATAACTTGTGTTGTACTATGATAACTTGTGTTGTACCATGATAACTTGTGTTGTACTATGATAACTTGTGTTGTACTATGATAACTTGTGTTGCACTATGATAACTTGTGTTGTACTATGATAACTTGTGTTGTACCATGATAACTTGTGTTGTACCATGATAACTTGTGTTGCACTATGATAACTTGTGTTGTACCATGATAACTTGTGTTGTACCATGATAACTTGTGTTGCACTATGATAACTTGTGTTGTACTATGATAACTTGTGTTGTACTATGATAACTTGTGTTGTACTATGATAACTTGTGTTGTACCATGATAACTTGTGTTGTACTATGATAACTTGTGTTGTACCATGATAACTTGTGTTGCATGATAACTTGTGTTGTACTATGATAACTTGTGTTGTACCATGATAACTTGTGTTGCACCATGATAACTTGTGTTGTACTATGATAACTTGTGTTGTAAATAAAATTATTGCCCCGCGGGATCAAATTTATAATTAATGGACATTCCAATCGTCAATTAGAGTAAATGAACAGTAGAAGTGAGCTGTATATTTTTTTTGTGTGTATTGATGCCACTCAGAGAATGTTGGCCTCGGCTAAACCAGGTGACAAGCGCAGGTCATTAGTGCAGCAGGCAGGGAAAGCACCTCTACACCGCCAGGTTAATTGGCAGATCAGTACCTGGCTTTTAATTTATTCGGATTTAGCCAAGCATGTGCAGGTTACAGGGGCAGGCTTATGTACTGGTGCAGGCTTATGTACAGGGGCAGGCTTATGTACTGGTTCAGGCTTATGTACTGGTGCAGGTTTATGTACTTGTGGATTTGATTATATTTAATAATAATAATGAAAATTAGACACATATGCAGCATCAGGGTATCTTTAATGTAGACGTTTCGCCATCTTTTGTATATAGTTCTACTGTCTTCAAATTATGTCCTAGAATTTGCATTGATAAAGCCACTGGATGGCGAAATGTGTACAATAAAGATACCCAGATGTTGTATATGTGTCTAATTTTCATCTTGTTGGTACTGTATACCATTCACGTACAACAATAATGTACTGTGGAGTAGCAGGACTTGACATTCACGTACACGATGGTCAATAGGTGGATGTGACGACTTGTGGATGAGTAAGTAGAGATACAGGTGGAGTAGCATGGTCGAAGTAGCTCTCTTGACGATGTAGAAATACGAAGTGACGACGAAGTAAAATACAGGTGGAGTAGCAGGAGCTCCTTGACGATGGTCGAAGTAGAGATACAGGTGGAGTAGCAGGAGCTCCTTGACGATGGTCGAAGTAGAAATACAGGTGGAGTAGCAGGAGCTCCTTGACGATGGTCGAAGTAGAAATACAGGTGGAGTAGCAGGAGCTCCTTGACGATGGTCGAAGTCCTCCTTGTTTTGTGTAGACTTTTCTAACTTGCTAGTTAGAGTAATCATAAGGAGTCTTCTAACTTGCTAGTTATAGTAATCATAAGGAGGCTTCTAACTTGCTAGTTAGAGTGATCCTAACTAGACTTCTATTAGTGTATTAGTGCTTGTATACAACTGGTAACAAGAGGCGTGACAGTGTACAGTGTACAGTGTACTGTCTCTTGTGAACTGCTGAGTCTCAGAATATTTCATCACCTCGTAACTTAGTTCTCTGAATCAGTTTATCCATTGTTGATGTTCTTTTACGGCATTGGATAGTATTCCAAAAAATGAAGATTTTATCGTATATAAATCTGATGACTGCTTTCCGCTGGCTGTCTGTGTGCTCAAGTGTGTCATTTAAACAGTGTGTAATTTATACATTAGTGTGTCATTTAAACACTAATGTGTCATTTAAACACTAATGTGTCATTTAAACACTAGTGTGTCATTTAAACATTAGTGTATCATTTAAACATTAGTGTGTCATTTTATAGCATGGAAATACGAAAGAGGAAGTAAATATCGGTGAAAGGAAACACAGAGAAACTCAGTAATAATAATAATAATCTTTATTTTTACAAGTAGACAGTACAAGTGATACTGACGTAACTGACGTCACTGGTATACAATATAGAAAGTCCCTGGTTATGCAGAGCAGTTCTGGCAACTTGGGTTAATCTTGTCCCCTAGTGTGGGACCCTCAACAGTCGGCTAACACCCAGGTACTGACTGTTAGGTGAACAGGGGGCAGCAGGAGTTAGGAAACGTGTCCAACGTTTCACCCGTGCAGGGGATCGATCCTGGACTCCTCAGTGTGTGAGCTGAAGACCCTATCAGCCAGGCCATGGATATATACAGCCTGGGTTGTAAACTCTCACTTGAGAGTTTACTCTAATCCCTATATTAAGGATTAGAGTATCCTTGATTAGTGGAGAAAAGGGTTACCTGCCGCCTTAGTATTGACCCTTATTAATAGGGTTATCAAATGGGTTGGGCGAACATTTTTTGAGTGGGTTTAGGTTTGAGACGGACTTACCAAGTATGGGCCAGTAGGCTTGCTGCAGTGTTCTCTCTTATCTTCTCATGTAGTCGATGCAATATGACCCTGGTAGATTTAGCGCCTAGTTTTGATTAGTATAATAATCGAGTAGTAAATAGGACTCGAACACCCCCTCTCCCATCCCCCATTAACCAACTTAACCAGGTGAACCAAGCCGGCACCAGCGAAGCACCTAGCTGCTGCTGTTGTCTGGCTCAAGAATTAAGCCGAGTTTTAGTGCCACCTTGACTGGGTTAGTGAGAGCTTCTCCCAGTGTTACAGCTGAGGATTATCATTCTCTGTTAAGTCAGCGGAGCTTTGCTTGTTATAAGCAGTAAGCTGATCTTTCTGGATCGGCTCATTTTCGCTTGAGGCACGGACGGAGGCGCAAGCGGGCATCACGGACTGACGCACAAGCGGTCATCACGGACTGACGCACAAGCGGTCATCACGGACGGACGCACAAGCGGTCATCACGGACGGACGCACAAGCGGTCATCCATCACAGAAGCACGCACAAACACTAGATGGACGCACGCATCAGGTTAGGTTCGGTTAAGTTAGGTTTAGGTTAGTTTAAGTTAGATTGGGTTAGGTTAGGTAAGGTCATGTTAGGTAAAAAGGACACAAGTGCAACTGATGTGACATTTTATTGTGGC